>NC_083636.1:26146713-26446713 GCF_963576545.1 Limanda limanda | reverse complement strand
TATTTCTAGTACTGACTTATAGAACTGCTACAATTTTTATTCCATTGTCTTAAAGGTTTAATCATAAAGTAAAAAATGACTAATACATCAGCTCTTGTGTTGTTCAAAACATTCTAAGGAGGATAGGTTCAGTTTCAAACTGCAGATTTCCATTTTGAAGCATCTGTGGAGCGTTCACATATATCGTATGATCGCATGAACCACTTTCCTCGAATTTAACTGTGAAACAATCTGACATAATCATCATGGACACAAATCTCTCAAAGAATGCGCCTCAACTTCTTCGTCAGAGTTGACAATTCCACATCCGCAACCTTGGAGCCTCTCTGCACAATAACTTCAATTTCGATCACCATGTTTATCCTTAAACCAGAACTGCCTTTTCCCATCAATGAAACATAGCCTGTCTACGTCACTCTGAGTCTCTGCTCCTAAAACCCTGATCAATGCCTTCATCACATCTAGAATCCACTGTTGCAATAGCATTCTTTGTGGTGCATCTTCCAAAGTCCTCAAAAACTCTGTTGTTCATCTCCTTACCCACACCCGCTCCTGTGACCACATCGCCCCTTTAGAATCTCCCCTGGCTCCCAGTTCCTCAGTGTATCCCATTCAAAAAACCCTCCTCTCCCCTCAAAACCCTCCACAATCAGGCTCCTTCCTTCCTCATAGAAATGCTCGACTTCCACACCCACCCACGTAGCCTTCACTCCTTTGTCGCAAACTTTGTCTTCATACCACACGGGACCAGGCATCGGACCTGGAGCAACAGAGCTTTCCCATTAGCTGTCCCCTCCATCTGGAACCTTCCCCCTCAACACATCAGAGACTTCACCGACCTGTTCACTTTCAAATCTCTACTCAAAACTCACCTCTTCAGAACTGCATTCAATGTGTGACAATTTTATGTTTTTATCTTTGGTGTGATTTTTGAATCATGTAAATTGTCTTTTAATTTGTATTTTCACATTTACCATGACCACATGTTCTCCTAGTCAGCGATAATCAACTTCCCGTAAATGCTCTGAAAACATCTACATCTACATTTCCCTGGCTACGGGTCAAACCAGACTGCTGATGAAGATCATGTCATATGATCAGAAACCGCAGCTACTAAATGGACCTAGAGGTGCTGGGATTATTCTGTCAACAAAATAAAAGATTTACAGGAACAGAAGTTTTAACAAATAATTGAATGCGATAATTGGAATCAGCTTAAACAACCAATTGATACATTAATTAAAACCTGTCAGTGGATCTGATTATAAAAACAACATACCTGGGAGGAAGCTGTTGTGTCTCCTCACTTGATAACTCACCCTGCACCTTATTAAACATCTCCCCTGTTAAAGACAAGGACCCTGTTATGAAGACAACAGGATTTTGAAGCAACGTGACGCTAACATCACATGTTTGTTCCAGATCCTCGTCTCACCAACAACATCCTGCTGAATGGGCGAAACGTCCTATCACACATGTTTAATATCTGCGTCTCTTCCTAGCTGCTTCCTCGGGATGAAACAAAGCCTCGGGTGAGCCATGGTGGACGAGCATTAGCTCAAATAACAGATACATGTTCTGTTGTGGTAACACAGTGGAAATTAAAAAGAAGGGAGGCGGGAAGAGTGGGAAGTTGTCCTTCAGAACAGAGTCATGTTTAAAGCTGTCAAGAATGTCACGCTCTCATAAGGTCCAGCTCCAAAATAAATCCGTAGGAACTGACGCGTGACGTATAGAGTACCGGGTTCGAAACCAAACTCGGTTCGGTCAGTATTAGCGACTTGAAAATTATTTATTGTCTATAAATAAAATAAAACAGTGATCATTGACCCAATAGATATTTTTAATTGATGATACTATAATCCCTTCGTACAGTGGCCTTGTGTCGGGATCAGCCGTCCCTGTTAAATGTGCGGACAAGTCGTTGCCTCAGTGTGACGTACTTCCTTTAAGTTTCAGCTCCGGGGAAAACAACACCTGAAGAACCCGAGCCCCGAGGAAGAAACCACCAAGTAACCTGCGTCTGGGTCGACTGGGACCAGCCGCGACATTTCCACTGTAACATCAACACCTCAACAACACAATGGTAGGAGAGCGGCCGCTTTATGCTCCATTCTTTGACTTCTATTGCGAAGTTAGCATGCCGTGTTAGCATTAGCTTCGGTTCACATGTGGCAGGGGGACGCTTCGTGCGGAGCTCCCGTCTGTAGGAACGTGTTCCTGGGTACTTCATGTTCATGTGGGAGAGGTTTGTCGTCACGGACAGATCCGGTTGTGACAACCCGGCGTGTGAGCAGGAAAACTCGGGTTTTTGTCAGTTTCCATAAATGAACTCGGTCGGAGAACAGTGAGAACAGCTGAGTTGTTGTGGGACGTGTTGTTGGCAAATTCACCAGTGAACGAGGAACTGATAGATTTTGACTGCAATTAAACAATGTTTTCTTTATTGTATTAATTTGTGCAACCGTCACAAACTGGAATTCCCTCACTTTGCTACGACGCCGCAGAGTTTTTTAAAAATAATCCAATACCACACAAGCTGCTGATTATAATGGTTACTATTAATCCAATTACCAACGTCACTGTCTTTACAGGCACAACGAATGAGCCATATTTTACACCAATGAGATATCTTAATGTTTCCTACACCAGAACATACTTTTCCAATATATATATATATATATATATATTTATATATATATATATATATATATATATATATATGTCTTATTGTCCTTTTTTACCGCTCTCTGATTTGTGTGAACACACACACACAAGATGGTTACTTATTTTTGTTGCAATGACAGGAGTAATTCTGAATTTCAGTGAGAGGGATTCCACTAGTTAAGATACTGAAAACTAACTGTGGGACCCATGGTTAATATGAAAGAACAGTTTAATGATTTCTCCAGGTTAGATATTTTAAATTTGCAAACGCAACCTGACTCAAGTTCATGATCCAGCACAATTAAACAGCTGATTTATCCATATTAGAGCTTTTTAAACATCCTCCTTCCTGGTGATTTGTATTTGGAACTTGAAACTAGATTTGTGCATTTATTACAATTCATCTCAAGATGGAATTAAATTGGATGTTTCTTTGTATTGTCTTTTTTAGCCCCAGAACGAGCATATCGAGTTGCACCGCAAGCGGCATGGCCAGCGCTTGGACCACCATGAGAGGAAGAGGAAGAAGGAGAGCCGTGAGGTCCACGAGCGGTCGCACAAAGCCAGAAAGTTGATTGGATTGAAGGCCAAGCTGTACCACAAACAGAGACATTCAGAGAAGATCCAGATGAAGAAGACGTGAGTACAGGGGGAGACGTTGGGTTTGTCTCTAACGGAGCTGGTTCTATTGTTGATTTAGAAAAAACAAACTCATTAGAACTCAACTAATAGTTGAACAATAATGACTTATGTATTTCACAGCATCAAAATGCACGAACAGAGGAGGACCAAACAGAAAGCCGACGATAAGACGCCAGAGGGAGCAGTGCCAGCATACCTGTTGGACAGAGAGGGACAGTCCCGTGCCAAGGTTCTGTCCAACATGATCAAGCAGAAGAGGAAAGAGAAGGCTGTAAGTGTCCACTGTTGTCTGTCTCCCCACTTGTTTTGGTAGAATTCTGAAGCATATCTATATACATACATATTATTAACTCAATGAAAGGGATATCATTGTGTGTAATCCAAATACAAATGTGTAATGTTTTGTTTAGGGCAAATGGGAGGTGCCCCTGCCAAAGGTGCGCGCCCAGGGCGAGACAGAAGTGCTGAAGGTCATCAAAACTGGAAAGAGACAAAAGAAAGCCTGGAAGAGAATGGTCACAAAAGTCTGCTTTGTCGGCGACGGCTTCACTCGCAAACCTCCAAAGTACGAGCGTTTCATCAGACCTATGGTGAGATATTTATCAAAGCTCGAGTTCAATGTGACATCCTACACTTAACCTACTATGGCAACACTGTTTCTTTAAATGCATTCAGGTTTAAAGTTAAAGTTCAGTTGTGCATGTCTGTTTTAATTGAGGTGCCTAAATGATCTCGTTCTCCTTTGTCCACTTCAGGGTTTGCGTTTTAAGAAGGCTCATGTCACACATCCGGAGCTGAAGGCCACGTTCTGTCTCCCCATCCTCGGAGTGAAGAAGAACCCCTCCTCACCGCTCTACACCTCCCTGGGAGTTATCACCAAAGGAACAGTCATAGAAGTCAACGTCAGTGAGCTGGGCCTGGTGACACAAGGCGGAAAAGTTATCTGGGGTAAGTGCTCAAGTTGCTAGGAATCCATAAACCTGTGGGTCAGTGTATTCAGATGCACTGCAGTAATCTGTTTATTCTTTCACACGTTTGTGATGACTGTGAAACTACTTCTGTGAACTTAGGCTGTGAGGTGGAGTTGGGGGCTTTGTGGTGGCCACACCATCTGTAGCTAGACTCACTGTTCTTCTAGTTGCTGCAGTTCTCTTTGACGCTGGCTGTACGTTTCGACTACAGACTAAATGTGATATTGATATTTGCATGATGCACAGGGATCTAAACATGTTAAATGTGTATGTAGACTACTGGATTTCTGCTGGGTGATGTTTAAATGGACATGACAGCCGCTTGGAGGATAATTGATCCTTTAAATTGTGATACTTAATGATAATAGTTTGTAATGTGACCATGTTGTAACTGAATTTCTTCTTCTTCCCAGGTAAATATGCCCAGGTGACGAATAACCCCGAGAACGATGGCTGCATTAATGCAGTTCTGCTGGTTTAAGACTCTCTCACTGGACTGTGTCTGGTTACTCACATTTACACAATGAACACAAAGATGCAACAAGTAAGGAGCTGCAGATGAACGTAACATCAGGAAGATCGTGGATGCAAAACAGTTTTCGGACGCTCAGAGGAAAAGAAAATGGTTTAATTGTTGTTACATTTGATATAAATAAACTTAATGACGACAAATTATTTTTCTTTTTTTTGTTTTGTTGCCTTTGTTATTTGTTTATATTTCATGATTTAATATAACGGTTAAAAAGTTGATCAAGTTTTTACGACTGAAAACTGGTTGATGGTTCAGGCATATCTTTTTTTTTTAATATACAAGGCTAAGAAATGAAAGATCATTCAAAGCACTTCCCAGTACAGTTGGCATTCACCCATTCACACAGTGCTTCTGTATCAAGTGCTTTGTCTGATAGTCTTTCATTAAGCTCATGTTACAGGTGGACTGACTTCATCCTAACCTCTCAGCCACAGCTGCTCATGATAAGATGGTCTTACTGGAAATGGGCGGATTAAGAAAGTGACTCAGCTGTAGTTAATGTATTCCGAAAAAGTGAAATGTCAGAACAAGGGCAAAGCTGCCACAGATAAACTGACGGGCAGATTATTGTGTTCCAGTTGAGGTATAACAGGGTCCTTATATTTAAAACTGCCCATTATCTAAAGTAATATGTGAGCAGATGTACGGTACATTACACTTGGCATAGTGTTGATTATGAGGGAAACGAGTGGGCCAACTCACCAGACGAGAGGGAAGGTATATTTGAAATGTTGCTGCAGTTATTAACAAAATAAAGTTCATTGAACATTGTGCCTAATCACATTACTCCCCTCTGCTGAAATAGGAATCCCTATTATCTGCTGTCCGTAATTCAGCTATAAAACTACAAACGTGATCACAACATTGAAATGTGCCCAAAGTCGATCTGAGTCACGAGACAGGATGAAAACCTCACAGGCTGATTCTTCCTCCTCTTCCTGCACCACACCACATATCCGCCTGTGGATCATTTGTATTTCAAACCGCGATACAGCTTTAACAGGGCAATAACCTCCGGATTCATAGGAACAGTACAGGATTTATGGTCTTTCTCTTCATACTCAAATTACCTCATGGCTTTATTATATCAAGACCTTTTACTACCAAGGTGTGCTATTTGACCTCTGTATTTCAGCTCCATGTAAAATATGAAGGTGAAATACTGCAACCCCCCACCCTCTACTGCCACAGGACAACTGCGCCATCTAGCTGCATCCACCCCATGATATCTGTTGCTTTCTCTTCTTTATTTCAGCCTCGGAGCTGAACTTGCACTTTGCACGGTGGCGTTCAGCTGTTTGATTAATTTGTTACATAACTCTGAAGTGAGTTTGCAGTTTCAGCTGCCAGAGGATTGCTCAATGATTTGATCGTGTAAAATAGAGAAATGTTTTGCTGCTTTGCAGGAGACAGTCAGAGGGGATGGGCTGATTATTTAACAACAGTCCACCAAATACTTTTAGAACCACAGTATATATACACAGTGCTAGTGCATCACTTAAAACAAGTTGAATATAGATCAGTGCAGATTCTATAAAGAGCCTGTTAGCATAAACCATATAGATTTTACAAATTACAGTTAATACAGTGTCTCACATTTGAAGTTTCAGGCTGGATGCAATAGGTTGTACAGAACTGGTGACAGAAGTAAATGGTGTGAGACATTAGTTATCATTTTCCTACATGTATCATAATGATGTACAAATACAGACCCCCATGTCTCTGGTGTTGGTGCCCCCCAACGTGTCTGAAATTCAAGTAAAAGGTCTCATGTCAAACACATGCATGCATGTAAAGTTATTCCTGTCGGGATGACGTGTCCGTACATGGATCCGACTACAGTCTGCCTGGCGTGTGATCAGGGACTTAGACATATGTTTAAAGTTCCTGACTTTTCTATTTGTGGTTGCATTAATAGAGTGGCTCAGATCCAGCACACATGTCTGGAATGTACCTCGCCTCTCAATCAATGTCAGCCCCAAGAACCCTCAGGATAGGATAGATAATAGATGATTGATGGGTTCTGTTGGCAGGTACATTAGAAAAACAGGCTCTGAAGAAGATAATACACATTTCTCACAGTAAAGTATAAACACTAGTCAGCTGTTTTCAGAGAACCCACTCATTGAAGACCGTTGGTTTCATCGTCACCCTCTTGTCCAGGAGTCGTGCTGTACATATCAGAAACAGTGACAAAGGTAAAATTTCTTATTTTATTTGCGATTTGTTTTCCAGGTGGTGTTAAACAAGAAAGTTAGGAAAGACGCTTGCAGACGTCAGCTTCACATCCACAGCTATACAGTTCCTGCACAGATTTAGCTGAAGCTTTTTTAAGTGTCAATGCAGATTTAGAAAAACCAACATAAGAAAATCTTTCAAATTGTTTAGGCAGGGCTTTGAATGACTATGAAAAAAACTGCAATAAAGAAAGGTATTGTGATTTGATTAAAAAAAACATTGTCGGTAAACTAGGGCATAATATTAACTCCTTTTAAAAATCATGAAACATCTGCATTTCTTTTTTTAACGATAAAAATAATTTTGGTAAATTACATTTTTTTGTGTAGCAGTTATATTATCCTGAGCTCATTCACAGCTCCAGACATTGTGTAGAAAGATGCTCTGTATGATTATCCTTAGAAAAATGTTCACCTAGATATTTCAATATTTTACTATGTACACAACAATTTCAATAATGTACTGTCTCACTCATACTGTGTTTTGCAATGTATCAAACCAAACCAGATTTCAAAAGTCCGTGGCCGTGCAGCATAAAAAAAGTCGGTGTTGGTAATGCCGATATTATACAATACAATTTTTTGCATCATATAGTTCCGTATTTGAACAGTGAGAGTTTCAGTCCAACGGCTAATGAACTCGTGGACATTCATAAAAAGGACAGCAGATACTACGAAAATCATAACAGTAAGAATTAAGGCAAGTGTTAACCAGGAAACCACGAACCTAGATCAGGGCACCTTTAAGACTCAGCAAAACGACGGCATCTTTAAAACTCACTGTTGTGTGACGTAAAAAAAACTGAAGAAACCTCTTCATCCGTTACAAAGGACGGCGGTCTTATCTTATTGTTTTCTTCATTCAGCTGGCACTGTGTGCTTCCATTAGCCCCGTCATTCAGTGTAAGCGAGATGTAGCATAGAAGATGATACGGGCTCACACAGAAACCTCTGAAGAAGCCCTCTACAGGTGTCTCGACTCCCCCTCTTTAGTCATTTGGCTGAGAGCGGGTTCTCATTTTAAAAAGTGCAGTGTTTGAAGGTCCATCCCATGGTGATGTTACAAGTAGTAGTCCAGCTTGCTTTCTATCGTCTTGCAGCCTGTCGCAGCGAAGACCCTCTCAGTTTTGGGGAAATAGATTAAATCCTTGGCCACTAATTCTGCCAAAGTCAGGTTTGGCTTCATTTCTCTGGATATCATCTCGGCCATGGTGCACTGGACGATGTGCCGGGACTCCAGAGGCAGCAAGGGGACGAAGAAGTCCACCAGGTTCTTGTCAATCAAACTTGTACGGTAAAATCCACCTAGAGGGAGATAGATGTTTTTCTTTAAATCAAGTCTATATTCTGAAAGATAATGACACAACATTTTCATGCAATTTATACTTACTTTGTTGGTCGTTGAACACCGACATAGAGAGCAAGGATTCCAGGTCTTTCAGCTGGATGTCCTCTCGAGCTTTTGCTGAATTCCAAAAATCTAAAGCTGTTTCGACGATTCTGTCGGACCCAGCATTGCTTTGAAGAAGATCAGAAAGTATGTTAAAATTTTTCTTGAAATATCTGTTAGCAGGTAGGAAAATTGTATGAAGACAACACAAACAAACGAAACACGAAGGAAGAACTTAGTGATTGAGACTAAAATTGTTTTTGAACCAGGCTGTAAACAGGTTTAAATCTGCTCTAAGGTCAGGCTTTTCAACATGGGAGTCAATGGGAATTGGCCACCGAGTGAACTGCAGCTTCTTGCACTTCCGTATTGGTCTCATCGCTCAGCCTGGGATGTTTCCCCTTGGCTATGACGTAACCAACAAATCATCGACTATTCATTTCGTCTGCAACTATTTTTGTCATAGATTTTTGTCGACTACGTCGATTCATTGTTGCACCCCTATATTCAATATTAATAAGAATTGTCACACTTCGGTCTGTGGACCGTGTTGAACATTTCTTCTTCGATATCCTCTGAACAGAGTGGTGGTCGACAACTGGATCAAACGCGAATCAAAATTGGCGGCAAATAATTTTAACTCTGTGATTAGTTTTAATTTTACCATACCAGACTGACAGACATTCAAGGGTTTTCACCGTCACGGATGCAACATTCATTGAATCACTTTCTCTTTCGCAAGTTGTCTTCAAAGCGAAAGCACAACTTTGATTCTGTTGCTGTAATACTTTATGTCGAGCTGAACTGCAAAGCTTATATTTAAAAAAGTTGTGAAAATGGGTCTGAAGATTGTGTTGATTGCTAAATAGCCAACATGTAATGTATGAAAAATAACACCAGTTAAATAAATCATTCCAACTTATATATAAACCACACACGTGAACAACAACAAAGTAAATTCAGTTTCACTTTATGAAAAACATGGACTATAAAACCTTTGTTGCAGATGAACCAGGCAGGATGAAAGCTACGTTTTCTAACTTCACTCTGCACTATAGACTGTTTATAAAAAGCTCTGCACACAAAAGCCAGCAGCAATAAAAAGTGGGTTTATTGTAGAACTGTTTGAGGAGGACTCACTAATGACAAGCAATAATTCTGAAGTAGCTCTGGAGCATTAACATAGGACAAGAGAACAGCCCATTCTAAACAGGCAGGTTTAGAACGTGCAATGCACTAGTTTGGAAGAAAATGTAAAATCTATTGATTTCTGACATGGTCTAAATTTTAGCCTCTCACCTGAGGAAGATGAAGATTGCTTTCCGATATGAAACTCCATCCAGATTCTCATAGTAGTCCAGGAATGGCTTAATGCCGTCAATCAAACCAGGATGCATCTTGTCCATCTCATCAAAGACGAACATGGAGCGTTCACAGCTGGTGACATTCCCTTTGATCCACTCCTTTAACTGAGACTGGGGAGAAACAGCAGCAAGTTTCGGGTTAACACAGAAAGGCAGAAAAAGAACAATGACACTGTGTTTCAACTGATAGTGAAAGATGTCTTATTTGGACTCATACATACCTTATAGTGCTCATATTGACTTGAATGTGGGAAGTGATACGTGGATGCAAATAAATGAAAAAAGCTGCTCTTGGTTCCCTCCTTGTAAATGTTATTAGCAATCAGCTTGCTGATAAAGTTCTTCCCTGTGCCGGTCCACCCGTGCAGAGAAAGCACCAGGGGCTTCTTCGGGTTGTCATTGTTCATGAACCCATCCACAGCTTTCAAGATGATGCGTGACGCGATGTGCTGTCCAAACAGTTTACTCCTCAGGTCAGCCTCGAGACCTAGAGGGTACACAGCAGAAGGTCAACAGGATCAGTGTCTGCAAACACCTGACTCAAACATCTTTCTCTGAATATTTAGACATAATCCATTTGGTTATTAGGAGACAGCTTCAACAATGGAAACACTCATATATAAGAACTCAAACTTCATTTGTGCAGCAACAGTCAATGGAAGGCCCTGTTCACACCTGGTGATATCATCCATTCTGAGAGATCCAATCACAAGTGGACCGTGCTAAGTTCATCTGTTTACACCTGGTATCAAAATGTGTCTCCAGATCTCACTGCTCGATGTGCAAATACACAAGTACATAATTTCTGGGTGAGAAGAGCCAATTAAATTTGTTTTTAGCCATTCAGATTTTATAGATGTGTCTGTTGTCGAGGTTTGTGTGTCAGCACCGGCGAGAGGTGGAGAGAGCGAAACCAGGAGGGACTGAGTGGATCAATCCGTGCAGCTTTACAATGAAATAAGATTTTACCCATTTGAAAACATTGAGAAGTGGGAAGATACTTTTGTTCATTGAAACCGTAGCGAGTCAGAGGACGTCAGCTGAGTAGATCCCAGACCCCGTTTAAATGGGGCCTGAGTGATCGGATCGCAAATGTGTCCTCAATGTGTTGGGGGTGAGTTCACATTCGAAGTGAGAGCTGGCCACTTGTGAATCTGATCATTTAAAACGGATGTTATTACCAGGTGTAAACGGGGTTAAAGTGCCTGGGACGTGACAAGCTGCCAAGATAAATATGAACCACATGACTAACACACACAAAATAAAACACTATACAAGTTTCACAGTTTGTGGAGCCACACATGGGGATTACGTTGGGCTCTGTGTTCAAGTGATAACAGGGTTTTTTCATAGTAAGGAAAAACAGTCAATTACAGTTTTTCTCAATTGGTTTGGCTCATTTCACGAAACAGAAATTACATTCTCAGAGCACTAAGTGCAATTGGCAAAATAGCCTATATGGTTCAGCACAACTACATGGATCACCTTCAAAAGGTCATATCTCACCCAAAACAGTTAACTCAAGCTTCAAAACCAAATCATTTTCTCATATAAATAGTCAGTGCCCCCAAAATGAAAAGTTCCTTCTCGATTGCTGTGGCTCATCTCTCAGGGGAAAAAGGACATTCTCCAAGGTTTAAATACATTTGCCAAAATAACCTGGATGGTTCAGCAAAACTCCATGGCACACCTGCAAAAGGTCATATCTCTCCCAAAACAGACAACTCATCAGTCAAAACTAAATCCTTTTCTCAGACAAATAGTCAGTGCCCCCAAAATGAAAAGTCCCTTTGGCATTGTTTAAACACTACAGGTCAAAATGTTTAGATGTTTTGTCAGTATGGCAGTGGACCATAGAAATATCCCTCATGTGCACATTTCAATCTTGGCTCAGTCCTTTGACACTGAATGGTTTCAGTAGATGTTTTCTTTCCAGAATACTATGTGTAAACAGAAAAAAGATTAATTCAGGGTTTCACATAAAATACTTTATTGCAGTCATACAGCCATGGAAATTGTTACAGTAATTGCCATACATCGTGGTTACAGTAACAGAAAATATGTATAGCACAATATACTGCGGGACAATTAGCACATCAAAACTAAAATTAGGTATAGCCTACACTAACAACACATACAGTAACAAACTAAAGTAAAGCTGGAGTTTCACTAGTTTTCATTCTCACTCTCCTGCTCATCCTCGCGCTCTCATCTGTCTGGCCACAGATTTCCATCAACATCACATCTGATGTTCTCCCTTGTTATGCAACGGGGGAAGAATCGGCGTGCATGCTGCAACCATCCCTGACACTGCTCTGCTGTGACAACACCACAAGCAGCATCCATTGCCTGGAGAAGGGACCTCTGGTTTTGAGCCCGATGCTCATAGACCCTCCACCTCAACGCAGATAAAAACTCCTCGATAGGATTGAGGAATGGGGAGTAAGGTGATAAGATTCTTGGATGGGCAGTGAGCCACGCCCTGATGAGCCGTCCACGGTGGAAGCTTACATTGTCCCACACAATGAAAAATGTGTGGGAATAGACACTATTACCATTTGTATTTACTTGTTTACTTTGACTTTAGTTCAATAAATTTGAATACTACAGTTAACTCTACCATCAATAATTCCATAGTTGACTGACCACATACCCGTTTTCCCTGCGGAATGTTTGGATGATAGAGGACACTGTAGAGCGTGGTACATTAGGCTGAACTCGACGACCTGCCTCTGCCATTGTGAGGCCATGGTTGACCACATGGTCCACAAGTGTAGCCCGAATTTCATCTGGCACAAATTGTTGTCTTGGTCCTCCTCGGCCTCCCCCTTCTCCACCACCACGCACCCTTGCTCCTCTTCCTCTTCTTCCTCGAGCAGGCAGTTGCCCTTGGTTGTTTCCCTGGCCAGGTGCTTCCAGGTCCATAAATTGTACTGAACTTGGTCAAGCTCTAGATATTTGATGGAAGCATTTAATCCCTGGATAGCACCTGTCAGCTAACTAAACTTACTGTGTGATTGGTGATCGGATGTGTGAAACTCCCCCTTGATTAGTAAAGTTCTAGTTGCACCTGAAAATTAGGCAAATGATCCAAGAGATCCATATTACAGTATATTCCATGATGTTTTTCATGGTATAATGTGCCTGAAAGATTTTGACAGTGGAGTGAACTATTGTGCAGGTGATGATGTAAACAATGAAATTATGCCAACATGTTCTGCAGAGAACAACCACTAGACTGAGAAGCAACATTCAGTTTAGACCAGCAAGATATGTTCAATTGGTAATTGGGCTAACTGAAGGCAATTGTACCTAACCGTTTGCAAGGTGTCCTAAATCATATGAAAATTGTGCTTGTCATGTGCAAGGCTGTGCTAATACAATTGCAATTTGATTAAAGGAATGAGATCTGCCAATCTGTTGTTAACAAGTGCCCAGTGGTTTGGAGGTTTGCACGTGTAGTTTTGAGAATGTCATTTCTGTTTCGTGAAATGAGCCAAACCAATTGAGAAAAACTGTAATATCTGACTACGTGGTCACTCACCTAACTCATATAATTGTGGATATCACCCATGTATATGATACAGCATGGGATGATGTTAAAAAAATGCAAGCCTCTGTTTAGAATTTTTCCCATTTCAAAATTATCCTGACTGAATATCGGACATAAAAGCTGTTTTTTAAAGACCAAGTCTTTTAAGTGATCTACAATTCAAATCAAAATCAAATCAAAGTTTATTGTCACATGCACCAATGACAGCATCATTGGAGCAGTGAAATTCTTGGGACATGGCAGGCAGCATCTACACAGTAGACGGGCTTTACAAAAATTAAAAAAATTGAAGCAGCAGTTTACAGGGTGCAAGAGTGGGGAATATTAAATTAAATAATATGAATATATGTGAGGTAAGTACCTATTAAGTGTGACCTGTGATCTTGTGACCTGGCAGGCAACATCTACTTTCAGCATTATTCTTAAAGGTGCTGGAGCTGATTTTGACAATTGGGTTAATCAGTTACACACTTCTCACTGGAGATCGTGCCCACTCACCAAAGTTACATAAAGCCAGAACAGGCAGGATAAGGCATGTGAATGAATGCATCATGTTGCATCATTCTCCCCACTCCAAACCAGTGTATCATCAAACTAATTTTGAAGCTGCTCTTTCAAGGCTAAAAGGTGTGTGCAGAGTTTTGCTTTGAACTAGAATTTACATAATGGCGTTAAAGTAGTCTAGTAGAAAAGCCAGGCCTTAGAGGTAGGTTCTAAATTGACATTAAAAATATATATAAACTTTGCCCTCTGCTCTCAGATCCTCAGGCAGGTTGCTTCTGCGTATTGGTACAACACTGCATTTTATGATTCAGCAGGACAGTGATCTTTGCCAAACCAGCAGCTGAAGACCCGACTAAAGGCAGAGAGCCGGAGGAGGCTGACTTCAGTCAACTGCAGAAGATTTTACTCATGATATCAAACGTGAGGATTGTGTTTGGTTCCATGTGTATTTGTTCTTTGAACCCATAACCTGTGCAGGACAGAGTGTGCTGTTTTAAACTGAGATTAAAGAAAGTCAATATGATGAAGCACAGGGTCTGAAGGACAGTGAGAGTGTGTGTGTCTTTCTCTCCCAGTTTGGTTTTCGGGGGTTTGACGGAATAAAATTAACCAAACTCACGCCAGGGCACTTCCGCTGCCATTTAAAACTGTACAATCATTTACACATCCGACCCCCTCATGTCACGTAAATCGCAGGTGAACGCGTTTACCTGTTGCATTGAAGGCTATCCACTTCGGGTCGCAACTTTCATGGAAATAATTGTAGACCTTCCGGCCCACGATCGAAGTGGCACCGATCACAAGTGTTGTTGTGAAGGGATCGAACGCGTTGACCAGCGGGCAGGTCGTCGACAAAACGTGCAGCAGCAAACATACATGTGCAACTTTCATCATCTCGACATCTAAATCCCGCACATCCGTTGTTTTACGTGTTGAAAACCAGCATTAAATCCTCGGTGAACCCGCGCCAGAGTAACGAGCGCCTTCACAACGCCGAACTTCCGCATACGTCATCAAGAGGTGACAGGAACAGGGGGGCGGCGTTCAACGAATCGCAAAGCCGGAAATGTGTCAAAATAATGCAAAATAAAACAATTCAGAAGACAACAGCCAGTTTTGTGATATACGTCACACCATTGCAGGACTTGGGAAGCTAACTGACAATGTAGCATTGGCTAACGCTAGCTTAAAGCAGTTGAAGGGTGACATGGAAGTAGAGAGGAGTCCTGTGTGAGCCGGATGTCCTGTTACCTGTCCGGTTGAACACAATCCACTCGGGGTGGCAGCACTCGTAGAAGTAGTTGAAAATGTTCCTGTAGTTGGCGATGAACGCCGTCAGGGTCGCGGCCACGCCGACCGCGATAGTGGTGCTGACGGGCTCTATGGCCTCGGTCCCGGCCCCGGAGCAGAGGAGCAGCCACAGCAGCAGGACCGGCCTCCGCGTCGCTCTCATTTCACACACAGGGCTCCTGTTTATGTACAGAAACGTCTTCATACACAGTCAAGGGCTCGAACACGTCGTACAGGCAGAGTGGGGGAACTCTGCAGGGGGGGGCGGTTGTTATCAAGACGCGCGGTGTCGTGACGTCACGGGCCGAAGGTTCTTCTCTTATTGGCTCACCTATTGTTTTTTCTTTAGTTTTGTATTACATTACATTCGTTTTCATTTAGCTGACGCTTTTATCCAAAGCGACTTAGCCCACAGAAAGTGCTTTCAACCCCGACTGTACAAACCCAGAGTCAAGAAAGTACAATTTCTTCAAAAATAAAGCAAAATACAAAGTTTTCCTTTTACCGCAAAGGTAAAACACCAGAGAAGGGTGGGGGGAATTAGACCTTTGGGATGGACACCTTTTCACAAAGTGGACTTAGTGATTCCTAAGTTTTAAAGAACGCTTCACAACCAAGCTGTGGTCTAATAATAACAATAATAATAACTATAATTATTATTTAATCCTTATTTTTTAACACTTGCCACGCACAGACTAGCGCAACCAAACTTTGTTGGGCCTGAGCAGAAGCAAACATGCAGGTGATGAGTTCCGGTAAGGAAACTGTGAAAAGACGGTGCTGTAATTAAACACAACACTGATGATTATTTTTAATGGTATAATGTGTAAAAAAAAAAAAAAAGGCTTTATTAAATGAACAAACTTTGAATACCTGGAGAATTTGGCTTGGCAGCATCTGAAGGCAGCACCAAAGAAGAGACTTATTTTTTTTTATTTGGTCTCCTCCCTTCTGAAAAATGTAAATCTCTTCTAATACGCAAGATAAAGTATCCTCGATGTCCAGATGTAAAAACAAACATGCCTCCACACTGTTCCTGTGCTGTCATCCAAGAGTCTGGAAGCCCCGACATTCATATTCAATTCAAAACGGCCTCATGTTTTTAGTCTGAATGTCCTCTGTTATCCTCCTCTGGAGCCACATTCCCGTTCACACAGCAGAAACACAACACAAGCTCACCCCCAAGGGTGCACAGCAGTATCGCTACATCCAGTTGCATCGCTGCTTTCGGTAGCATCGATAGTTCTGCTAGCATAACTGCAGTTATTGCTGAGTATCGCTGATGTCGTCACCTGCCCCTAGGACAAGAGCATAGAGGCATGAGGCAAAACCATCTTTGTATTCTCTTGTTCAGAGCCATTTTCTGCTTTAATGTTGTTTTACAGTTTATTACAGTGCCATCTATGTCCACCTTTCTTAACCATACAACACTAATGTACAATTAGTAACACCATCACTAAAGCCGGGTACATTTTACCCGATATAATATACCTGATAACACAAATACTTCTCATCAAAATATATTATATATTAATGTACCACAATACATGGCAATTTAAAGAACTCTTCTTTCATTTTCCCCTATACAACATCTCATAAAACGATGTAGGATGTGATAGAACTTCCTGGTCTGTGTTAGGATTCAAACAACAGATTTTCAGGGACTCTAACACTCTGAGCTAATCATTGGCTCTGAGGACTCAGTCTGAGGACGTGTGTTTTCCAGTGTCTCTTCCTCATTGTCTTCTTTGGCCCCATGTACCAGTGTCAGCTCTCGTGCTGATTGCTGGACTTTCACCTTGAACACGTCACACTTCTCAGGTAACAGGCCTTTGTTGAAGAGCACAGACGTCAGATAGGAGAACAACACGATGGCAGCAATGGCAGACAGCATGGAGATGGTCTTAACTGGAGCGTACTGGACATAAACTCCATCCTCAGGAACACATCCTGGGAAGTGGAGGACAACTGGCAGCCAGAGTGATGAGTCCACTGAGAACTCTGAGCACCAATCCCATCACACAGCCCATAACAGCTCCGTAACCATTGGAGATATTGACGAAGAGGACGCAGACCAGTTGAGGGAAGATTATGATGTAGGCCACTTCAGCACTAAGAATCCAGAAGAGTAAGACACTGTTTTCCTGGCATGTTAGTGATGTACCAACCAAACCCACCACCATCACAGCAACTCAGATCACCCACTGAATCTCTCTGTCTGATGCCTGGAGAAAAAGTAGAGAGGAGGATTTGAAGAGGTTTGAGATGCTAACTATTATCTTATAATTCAATGTTCTCATCTGTGGCCTCAGGATGTTCTTGTATATGTTGGAGGTGAAGACAGAAGCAGCAGAAATCAAAGCAGAATCAGCAGATGACATCACAGCAGCAGCAACACATCCAGTTCCGATTATGGAGATGAAGGATGGGGTGAGGTGCTGTAATGTGATGGGCAGGACTTGAGCTGCTTCCCCACGTTCATATGGAAATGGAGAACCATAAGACGTCAGGTTCCAATCTGAGGAGCAGACCAAAGAAAATTCATACAGAAATAAAAAATTTAATTGGACACCATATAAAGTGATCAAGGATAAAGTAATCAACCGTCCAAATTGTCGACAGAATCGCTCCTATCTAAAGGCTGGTTAAATAACTTTGTTATAGTGATCAAGTAGTCTTCTTACAGTGATCATTTGGGGTGTTGGTACCGGGTATTTGTGAACTACAGTTCGGCCTACATGTCTAGTCAAAGCCATGAGCACATGTTCTTTGTTCTAGAGACAAACCAGAGCCTCCAGAACTCAGTCTCCCAAGGTGCCTCAACGTCACACATAGGGGTGAAATCTGATCGGAGACACAAGTTTCAACCTCTATTGGTCCCTCTGGGCCCCATGCCCCATGAGGCCACCAGGCCAATATAAGCCCAGTTTTCCCTTCCTTCTTTCTCTTTCTACGCAAACCTCTGAGAGGAGAAGTTTGGGTGTCCAGCTCACTTACTCTTTTCAACTCATCCATTCGATTCAACTCTCCGAGAGGAGTTCACCTCTCTTTCTGCTCAACTTCAAGGTGCAGCTTTCCACTCACCGAGCGAGGGAATCTTCCTCCCAATCCGAGCTCTACCAACCTTCAAGTAGGCCTGACTGGAGCAGACGGCTAAAACCTTCCAAAAGGCAGCGTCGCAAGGGCCTGCCTAAGAACCACTGGACTCCGAACAGCACATCAACCTTTCTTCCCCTTTCATGGACGGGTCACACAAGTGGGCTTAATAATTATACTAGGCTGAGCAAAGACTGCTCATTAGATTACGTGTGATGTTTATAAGTTTGATTTGTGTTGCTGTGATATTTTGGTTTTTAAGTTATTTGAAAGTTAATGTTAGTTATTTTATGCTCTTCACAGTCTTTCTTTGCATGCAACAAGCTACTTTCTCTAATTTGGCACCAACACACACACACACACACACACACACACACACACACACACACACACACACACACACACACACACACACACACACACACACACACGCACACACACACATATTTATATAGTAAGTACACTTTTAGTGATTTGTGTTTTTGTACTTTATCTTCATAATCAATGTTTTTCCTTCACAAGTTTTGTTAACATTAAGGTTGCATAAGTGAATTTTGCCAAACTCTACACTGTCAAGAACTCAATATCCTTCGACTTAACTTAACTATCTACATGGTAATTTTGGTTACAGTTATTCATTTAATTGTTAATCAGAGTTCCAAATTTATAGTTAGTACTTTTATGAGACTTTATCAATAAATATTTTCCCTTCCTTTGAAGTGTGGGGCCCCGAGTAACTTTTAGCAATTAAAGTTATTTAATATTAATGTTGTAATATAAAATCAAAAGCTGCAGCGCCACCATGTGTAGACTTGCAGGTGGGAGAAAAGTATTCCCACTGAGACAAAGGTTTAAATGTACAACAGAAGAGTTTCCTGCCACAATAAAACACAAACCTTCTTGTCTTCTCTTGAAAGCCGGAGTCATCGATCAGAACAGAGACGTCGTGTGGAGGTGAAATCCATCAGCTTCAGAGCTTCACTGTGCAAAGACCAGCTGACCACTGCAGACATGAGGAACTGGCTGAGGAGACACTGGTGGGACCAAAAGAAAACAAGCTCCCACACAGACAGGAAGTCAAACTGAGGACACTTAAGGTGAGGGATTTCAAAATAAAACAGCACATATCGACAGAGTCCAGGTGGGATTTCACAGTTTAATAAAGATAAAAGAAAGAACACACTCAATTATGTATTTGAATTATTATCATTTACAGTTCATCACATTTAAAAACAAAAAGCTAAACTGTCTGCAGACGAGTGTATTCATCAAACAGAGAATTAAGAGCGATGGAAATAATCACATATCACCACAGACTGTATATGGAACGTAACACACAGCCAGACAAATGGAAACCATCAAAGGTTGCATTCAAACTTTTGTTGCATGACAGCGGCAAAAATATACAGAATAAGCTTTATATCGGTATTAGGGGCCAATGCCGATAGCGATATCAAGGAGCAAAAAACTATCACTTATGTTTAAAATTGGCAATAAAGCTTAAGTAAAACAATATTTTTTTAAAGAAATAAAGATAAATTGAAAGAAAACACAAATACGACAGAATATATAGAGGGTGAATTAAGACAAAAAAATTAAATGTAGCATATAATCACAATGCGCATCGTTAATCCTGTAAAATATCGGTGCATATCTTAAAAGGCCCATATCAGCCAATTGACATATTGAACGTAAACACAAAAGCAAATATCACGGCATTTATTTTTTCATTTATACTGAAATTTGATTCAGATCATGTTGTTCTTTCCAATGAGCTGTTACAAAACTGGTGAGTCTAATATGCGAAGGTGATTAAGGATGAATGTTGATTTTCATGTTCTTGTTTTCTGGAGGATGCACCATTCATAGTGGTCCTGAAACAAAGTGACAATAACTGCAAATTTCTAAAATACAGACTTGATACTTCCACCCTACAACATGATCAAGGCCGTTCATAGTTTTACACAAAGGATTTGAAATTTGAAACACCAATTGAACTGCATACTTATCGTACAAGAACTGTTCAATAATGATATAATGGAGTTTCAGTTGAGGTTTATTTCAAATGCACATGAGCCAGAAGCTTAACAGCCAGTTGTTAATATTTGTACCTGAAGCTGAATGTGGATTTTCATTAACGTAGTCAGACATCTCCTCCGGATCACCTCGGGTTCCTGTAAGGATCAGACAGAAAACGACTTAAGAAGGTGGAGAACCACTGTTTTATTAATTTAGTTGATTTTGTTGCCACTCTAATATCTCTATCACAACCAGCATCACCAGCTTCAGGTGCTCCACACATGTTCACATGCAAATGAACGTCCTTGTTGTTCAAACATTATATGGGCGCAGCAAAACCGATCCCTGTTTCAGTTTGATCTCGGTCTGACTTCATTCTGGTGCGTTGGTCTTGAGCCGGCTCTGAGGCACCTTCCATCTGTATCTCTGCTTCAGACTCAACTGAAAAGTCCTAATGTCTGTCTATGGGACCATGTGACTAAAATAAGATATTGGAAAACCACGCTTGTGTATTGATGTCATGACATTGTGTTGGACATTTCTGTACTCATCTGCCCGTCCACCTGAAATCAGAAGGTTATTCATTTAGGAGTTCTCTGAAGGAGGCACATTTTATACATTACCTTCCTCCGTGTTTCCTCTGATTGATTCATAGATGCAGTTGTCACCTACGAGTCAATAAAAAATCAAATAATCATGAAATGTTATTGGAAATGTGACCTATGTGACTAGGTTCTTCTGAAAAGCAACAAGTTAGATATAGCTGTGAAGGGATTCAGTAGGAGAAGGAAGGCTGACCCTGGAGAAGAGAAGAGTACACTTGCAGTTGGTTTTCATCATGGTGGATAGTTGGGTCTGAGCTCTGATTGGTTCTCAGAGACAGGCTGAGCCTGAAACAGTCAAACAATCAGAAGTGAATGAAAAATAAAAAGTAAAGTACTGCTGTTTTGTTGAAAATTAAACAAGAGAGAGTGGAACCAACCTGTCACAACACAGATCTGTGAAAAAGACAATAACGATCACGTTACATGATTTTATTTTTCAACCTCTGCTCCATGACTATCGTGACAATAGTTTGGAATAAGTTTGATTTAAATGAAATGAACAAGAAATGAACAAGAGCAGCTCTCACTCTTTGAATTCCTGCACCAACACAACAGTAGCAGCAAGAGGAAGAGAATCAGTGTGATGCCACCAACCAGCCCAACGACCAGCGGCACAGGGGACGTAGAGGGAGGGGCTGAAGGATTAATGGGATCAGACCAGGAGCAGTGAGGAGCAACGAGAGATCCATGACATGGGAAAATATAGAACCAAAACTTCAGCAGACATTTTGACGTGAAAAAAAACAACTGTGTGAATAAGTTTTGTAGTGGAAGAAATATTTTAATATGTGCAAAAAAGGTTTTTTAGCTGTAGATAAATACTTTGTATATGAGTAAGAAAACGTTTCCAGCTGTAAAAATATGTGGAAAAGTTTTATAAGTATATTGACCAAGTGGACCTGGTGTTTAGAAGCCGTCTCAGTGAAAATACTGAGTAGAAGAGATTTGAATCTACTTCTCAACCTGGAGACTCATTTTCTACCTCATATTGATCATCCTCTGAGAAGACTCCTGAATGTTCACACTTGTAGAAACCTTCATCTGACTTTGACATAGCTGCGATTTCCAGTTCCCCTGTGACGTCACTTTGGAGGAGTTCACCTAACCCTAACCCATTTTTGTAGAAAGAGAAGATGGAATAGAGGTATCTGCCGAACCATGAGCAGCCGAGAGTAACGGACTGTCCCCCAGTCACAGGACGGGCAGGGCTCTCCAGGATAACACGATCTGAATCTGTAAACAGTTAAAAAACCATCAACAATGTGAACAACCTGATGATTCAGCTCGTATATAAACAGCATAAGTCTAAAAATTAGATGTTAAAGTGGAGCCAGAGTCATTTAATGCACTTTTTGTAAAATTCTGCCCCTCACGTCCATGAGCTGTACTTTGTGTGTGCGCTGGACATCATCTGGTTTAAATACACAGCCCTGGCTTCAAGAGGAGGACATTTGAGCTGAAGCAGCATAGAGTTGAGGGTGAGTGCAGGGTTTTGAGTGAGAGCATACAAAAATCTGAATGTGACATCAATAAGTCCTGCTCTCAAACCAAAAGACCTCCCTCTTGAGTAAAGTGAGGGAAACAGCCTCTGGGTGGCGCTGTGTGCTGTGGCGTCCACACAGTCACGTGATGTCTGCTTGTTTAACAGCAGACGGACACACTCTCGCAGCTGATTCTGGTCGTTGAACGTGTGGTTTGTGTAAATAAAGAGGGTGAATTTCAACCAGAGATCATGTTTGATGTGATGCACCTTGGTAAATGTGGGGGGTGCAGCTCCTTAAGGAGCAGTTACTCTACCTTTTAATCACATAATGGTTGTTGGAAACATGCACAGTGTGAATAGATTCAATGAAAAACTACAACCTGTAGAGATGTTGACTGCGTTGCTGAGCTCTGATCCAGATCCACACCAGAAAACTCCAGAAGGAAGTCCCCTTATGTTCCATGTGGACCTTTTGATTGTGTCCTGAGACACGCACTCACACAATAGTAATGTGTTTCTGGCAAACAGCCACAATCTCAGTTTATCAGAGTTTCCCTCACAGGTCAGGAAGAATGATTCAAGATTGTTGTGCTGCACTCTGTCCGGACTCACTGTGAGAGACACTGACGAATAGGAACCTGAAAAACGTGACATGAAGTGTGAAACAGCAACTGATGGTTTAAATATGTTGAGCATTAAAAACATGAAGCCATCAGCAGAGACCCTATCTCTGTCACAGTCTTGTTTCTGGTTATAAGGTCATAATATTACGAGAATGCATTTGTAAGGTTTCCAGATTAAAGGTGTCATTTTAGGCTTTGCGTCATTTTACAGGGGAAACGTCTGAAGGACGACATTGTTTGTTGACATCACAGTGACTTCATGATGATGTCAGTCCGAGGATATGATCATAAATAATATCAACTTCAGGTCAGTCCTATAGGATGTACACAAAAAATTATTTCATGTGACATAAGAATTTGGGGAATGATTCTCTGCTCAATAAAAGCTTACGATTGTCTCTCTAACGCCGGGTTTACACTGGACGCCGAAGCGACGCGTAAGCGTCCCGTAAGCGCAGCGTCAAGCCTTAAATAACAGCTGGCTCCCATCCACTCCCATGTTAATCCTTTGTGCCGGCCCCACCAGAGGCTGAAGTGCAGCGCTGCGCCAAGACTGCCTAGCGGCGTGCAGCAATCGTTTCGGCGTCGAGTCTATTTTTTGCGCTTGACGGGAGCGTATCGCTCCAGGAAACACAGTGAAAAATGATTTCAAACGATATTGATGACATATTTTATATGATATAAATGATCAAATATGCATCCCATAGTTTGTATTCCCTTTCTGTTGTACTGGAGTTTGAATGTCCCCCTCTGCCCCCACTACAGCCACACAAGCAGTCATAAAGATAAAAAGAGAGGGGGGGGGGGGTCTACGTACTCTCCCCATAGGCTTGAGTGGAGAATACGTAATTTACCCTCGACACCCGACATTGAACGGAGCAAACAGCCGAGAAGTTCTTGAAGATGGATGACATTAAATTAATAATTGAAGTGGAAAAGTAGTACAGTGAGTGTATGATCCTCGGCACATGTTGTATAAAGACAACATTAAAAAGGACAAATGCTGGGACGCCGTTGCAGTTAATGACAAATATCAGCTGTATGTGTGTGATCACGGAGAGGAATCGCAGGATGACCGCCGCGGAGTTAAGGGTGTCCGGTGTGACCAGCCAAGCGCCGGCGCGCTAGGGATTTGGGCTTACGCGTCGCTTCAGCGTCCGGTGTAGACCCGGCGTAACCCTGTATTTGTCTTGACCTTTGACCTATCCCCTCTAAAAGTGAATCACCTGGAGGAACCAGCCAAAGTAATGTTCCCGGAGTAACTGACCGACTGAAGCGACAACATCTGCTTCAAGAGAAAGAAACAAACTCACCTACAGGCCAGACCCACTTTGTATCACTGTACTCAGTGTAAAACACGGGGTCTCCTCTTCCAGCTCGACATGCATAACCTGTTGACTTTGTAGGGCCTTGGATGACGGAGGAGTTTTGTTCTGTCCCTCCGTTGCTTCCTCGGAGCAGCTCATAACTGAACTCATCAGGAGCGTAGACAGGACCAGTTCTATATAGAAATAACTGTGGACATCTGCGGACTGGATACGAACTAATCAGGTCAGCTCTGTACCAGTAGAACCTCCATCCTGCAGTCGGATGTTGAACCCCACAGGTGAGAGTCCCTGGGGCTCCAGGAGTCAGCCATGACGGAGACACAGTGATAACATGGCGTGGTGCAGCCGCTGAAACGAAACATCGTCAGAACAAAAACACGTCTTCATGTTTTTCAATGCAATGTCTGGATGCTACACATTCAGCCATCGACATGACTGCCCCCAAAAGTGAGGCCAAATTGTAACTATCGCCCCCTGGTGGCTGCCTGCAGTATATGTCAACCATGGTTTCTTTCATTTTAGTATGTTCAGATGTTCATGTTTCTGATCAGTTTGGCAGCTGACAGCTGACTCTGACTCGCGATTGGTCGAGCACATGTATTGGCGGGACCTCAATACCCCAGCTCCACACCTCCATCATGATTTCACAGACTCTGGCTCCAAATGACGTGAAAAGTGCAAGATGGCCTGTATCAAGGATATTTTGGCTTCTGTTTTGTACATGTGCATTGAACACATTTACACTTTGTAATATTTAAACTTAAACACCTATATTTTAATACTAAAAATGACTTGACTCACCGCTAGACAAAGTGACGGGAACACTCCATCCTGTTGAATTCTGCCGTGCACCTTTCCGTCGGCCCTGACACCAGTAGCTGCCGCTCAGATCTGACCCCAGACTGATCCTGAATTCATTTGTGTTGGGAGGTGGATGTGAGCTTGTTGCCGTCCATTCATATTCCCACTCAGAGTCCCCTCCCTGGATCTCACACCTCAGTGTGACGGGTTCTCCTCTGTATCTGTTTGGCCAGTTGGGTTGAAGAGTCACAGCAGCTCTGTTGTGGACTATTCATATTCACCAATAAAGATAGAATAACAGCTTGTATCAGCATCAACATTTACGTAATCTCAACAAACAGTCGTGAACTCAGAATGGATTCTCTCCTCACTCACCAATTCTATGAATACTGACTGAGTTACTGTACTGGGTGTAGTAAACTGGATCTCCTCTTCCTCCTCTGCACCAGTACAGTCCTTCATGTGAGGCACTAGCACTTTGTTCGTTTGACTGGAAATCCTCATCCGTCAAGGGCTCCGAGGTTTTCTCACCTCTGTACCAATAATAATTCCAACCAGGTGATGCTGGGCCCACGGAGCAGGTCAGGAGCACACTGCCCCCTACTGGAAAGGCTCTGTGGTCAGCACTCAGGTTGGCCGCTGGTCTTTCTGTTAATGTTAAAAACACTTTGTCATTTAGTCCATTTCATGTGAGTTGAATGAAATGAGTAGAACAAGTATCTCCTTCAGTCTTCTGCAGTCGTACAAACTAAAACAGCAGTAAAAGCAAAAGCCCAGATACGTTTTGATCTATTTGGGCCATATTCACCACATGGTTCACATCCAGATCACACTTTGCCAAGAGCACCGCATGTTAACCATAAAAGACCCAGGTTTGTTTCGGGATAGTTGGGCCACATTAGCTCTTTAACAAGTGGACGAGTTAAGGCTTGGATCCATTCTGTCCACAGGAAAGCTGCATCACTGCCTGAAGTGGCCCACATCCATCTGGTCTAAAGGTGCTGAGCATTGACATATATAAAGATGGACATCACAGCTCCACAACAGTGACTTCGCCCCCTGGTGGCTGGCTGCAGTATAGGTCAAATTATCTCAGGAAGAAAGGATGTTCTTGTACCTCTGATGTACTGTATGTTTAAGTTTTGGGTTGAACTGAAGTATTTTTTGACGTTATAAAACCAGGGTGAAACATCATGACCAACAGCTGAGGCTGACTCACGATTGGTCGTGTATCGGCAGGACCTTGGTCCCAGATCGTTTGTATCCAGGATATTTTGGCTTGGATTCTGAACAGCAATTGTTTCCTCCCAGATGAGAATAACATCTAAACATTGGTGAACGTCATCTTACTCGCCAATAGTCTGATGAATCGGTGCATCCCTCGTTACTTTTTTGTTGAATTCTATATTTTATCAGCGCATATGAACATAGATTTTAGGAGACATTTGCCAGTTTCTCAAAACTCAGTCTTTCTCACCATAAACTGTCAATGTGACGTCATCGCTCCACTCGGTTGTGGAATTCAAGCTCTTCTTGTCTTTAGCCAAACACCTGTAGCTTCCACTGTCGGACGAGGACGCATTGACAATCCTGTATTCATTGTGTGTTGGAACCGTAGTTGAGTTGGGTTTGGTCCATTCATACTCCCACTCAGTCAGTACATCTGCAGGGACCTCACACCGGACAGTGATCATCTCACCGCTGAATATCAGAGACCAGTCAGGTTGCAGGGCCACAGACGCCTTGTGGGAAACTGATCACAAATAGAAACAGAAAACAGAAGAAAGTAGAATGGCACTCAGTATAGCTCATACCTCCAAACATTACAGATACCAGTCCTCTCATCTTTTCATCAGGGGAAAGAATCAGAAAAGAATCACACAATCCTAAAGCAAAAGACTATGCAACTTTTTAACCTACCAAGTTAGCTTCGTAGTTAATGTAATGATTCTCTGCCTTAATATTGAGAAAGTTTCCTCCTTCCAAACCTGAACGTCTGTTCTCTGTGACTCTGGTGAGTGGGTTCTATCTCCTGTGAGAAGAACTCACTGAGAGTCACACACTGTCACAATCAGCTGCAGTTGAAGAGTAAAGCTGAACTGAGATCAGTTAAAAACACTCTGAAGTTATTAAAAAATAGCGCACAGGCTGCAAAAGGCGCTGTAGCACAGTAAAAGTTACATTGTGTTAAAAAAAGTCTGGATGTTTGGATTCCATCTAAATTTCATTGGTTCAAGTTTCAAGTTTCGTGGAAATCCATCCAGTAGTTTTTGCGTAATCCTGCTGACAAAGAAATAAAGAAAGAAACGTACAGGGAGAAAATATAACCTCCACAGCGGAGGTAACTAGTCTTTGGATTTCTAAACTGAATCTTACCTCTGTTCTCTATTGTGTCTAGGTTGCTGTCCTCTGTGAGGAAAGTTGTGTCTCCTCTCCTTCCTCTGCAGCTGTAGATACCTTCCTCTGAGATGCTGATTTCATCATCTGTTTCATTATATCTTAGGATCTGAGCTGCAGAGGAAGCTGAGGTTCTTCTGAACCAGTCGTATCTCCACTCAGCCGTGTTATCCAAAGAGCAGTTCAGTGCTACGCTTCCCTTTCCTGTTATGGTTGTGTTATCGGCAGTCAGCCTGGGCCTGGGTTTATTGGCTTTCAAAGTGCGTGAGAGAAAATGAAAGACAAATTAAATAGGTAATACAGATTAAAGCGTATGAAGCAGAGTTTCACTCAGTAGAGGGCAAAGTTCTGATCGTAAAATATATAAGACAAAAAAGGTCTAATGATGAATCTCAACATGTAAAAGGTTCATTGATCCCCACATAGCCTAATGCTTTTGGCCAAGATGTGACTAACACTGTCACACTGGCATCCAGCCAACACACCTCGTGGAATGATGGCATTTGGGCAGTCCACTGCTCTTTGCCAGAGCCGGGCCACAGATAAGCCTTAGCAATACTGTTTGTCAACCAAAAGGGCCAAAGGTGGCCCTGATGTGTTATGTGCTGTTTGAGCCATGTTCACCATTCATGGACCACTTGAGGTCCACATCCAGATCACACTTTGCCTATAGCACCTGATGTGTGCCAGAAAAGACTGTGGAGGAAAATTCCACTGACCAGTGTCTAAGGTAGTGGAAATCCCCTGACTAGGTGTCTCGCTGCTGTGACACTGTCTACCTGACAGGATGGAACCCTTATTTGGTGATGTTTTTCTTCCAACTTGTACAGCGGACGGACGAACACAGCAGATAAGACACAGATGATAATCTCATGTCTTTCATATCTTCTTTTTTAAATTTTCTGTCTTATGTAACACTTCTTTGTATAAGTTCTGGCTTTTGTGAACTTGCAGCCAGTTCCACTTTGAGCACTCATGCTTGTTGTGTAAACTCAGCAGAGCTTACTATTATAAAGACTCAAAAGCAACTCCAGTCTGAGCATTTCATTATTTCAAATCTGAGGATGAATTCCCATCACAAGACCCAGGTTTGTTTTAAGGTATTTTTGCCACATTTGCGGTTTTACATGTTGACCAGTTTAAGTCCCCACCCAGATGCTATCAGGGGATTGGGCGGAAATTGGTTTAGTAGTTTTACGTAATGCCAAGAAAAACCAATATAAAGAGGTGAAGACGTAACGTCCTTGGAGGAGGTATTGAAAGATGATTGGACGTACGTTTTACTCTCAGCTCGAAGCCGTCACTCCACTCTGATGAGGAATACAAGTCCGCTCTGGCCTTACACCAGTACTCTCCACTTTGGAAAACAGAGGCAGGGCCCAGCCTGTATTCACTGTGTGTGGGAGCTGTGTTTGGACCAGTGACTGGTTGGTGGGAGCTCGTTGTCCTCCATTCATATTCCCACTGGGTGTCTCCTCCTCCCTGGATCTCACACCTAACAGAGATAGTCTCACCGCTGAATATCTGATTCCAGTTGTGTTGCAGCACGACAAAGCTTCTGTTGGACACTGAACATTCAAACACAAATATAAAACCAACAGAGAGAACTGGTTAATATGCTGCTGATTGGTTCTGTTTTCATCCTAGCCAGTCATGAAAGCATGCTACTCACAGGTTTTGTCGATGTGATGCACGTGACTCTTCTCTGATAAGAAATCTGAGTGAGTCCTTCTTCCCCTGCACCAGTAGATGCCTCCGTGTGAGATGCTGAGAGAGTTTTGCACATGATTTGTTGCGATGGCGGTTTCATCACCGTCTGGGGAACGTGTGAACCAGTCGTAGCTCCAACTCGCAGACTCCTCAACTGAACAGGTCAGAGTCAGAGTGCCGGCCACTGGTATGGACGTCCTGCATGCTCTTACTGTGGCTCTGGGTCTGTGTGCTGCTTGGGAAAGAATATTTACATCATTAATTAGGAATCCTTCCTTAATACTTTATGAAACTCAGTTTATGTAGTGAAGCATCTATTAAATTAGCCCAAAATTATATCTTCATCATTATTAGGACACAATTCATTATTAATCTTTACATCTGTATAAATTTAAGAATTTAGTTTAAAATATATATTTTCAATGTTGATTAGGAATAAATTCATGATTATTTTATAATTCTGTATATGCAGTCTTAATAATTAACATAGTTAAACATAATATCTTCCTTTAATAATTAGTAATCAATTCATGATTATTTTATAATTAAGTATATGTTGTTATATAGTAGACATGGATAAAATAATACTTCCATTAGGAATCAATTCAAGATCAAATTAAATAATTCAGTAGATTTAGTATAAATCCATTAAAATAGAAAAAATCTATATTTTCATAGAAAATTGGAGATCAATTCATTATTTTATTTTTTATGTTCAGTATGTAGTATATATCCATGAAAAAATAACAACTTATAATATCTATATAATTAATTAGAAATCAATCATGATTATTTTATAATTTAGTACATGTAGTATAAATCCATGGCAAAAATTAAAATTTTCATCATGTATAATTGAGTAAACAAAGTCGGCATCAGTTGTTCTCTGCTCCTCCAATGTTTTTATAATGTCTATGTCAAACAAAAAGCTAAACTTAAGTGAATGAATGATGTGATTGACTTTCTGTCCGTGTGAAAGGTCGACGTAAGGAACTGAAATCAGGTATTTCCGCTTTGACTGTGGAGACTGAACAACGCATTTTAGAAGAATAAACGTGGATTTGTCCGGCTGTCAACACGATGTGGAAAATAAGCTTAATGGTTCTACTGTGGAGACTGGAGGAACATTCCACTGACCAATGTCTAAGGTAGTGGAAACTGGTACTGCGGACGGACGAACACAGCAGATAAGACACAGATGATGATCTCATGTCTTTCATGTCTTCTTTTTTTCATATTATGTGTCATGTAACGCCTCTTTGTATAAGTTCAGGCTTTTATGAACTTGCGGCCAATTGTTCCATTTTGAGCACTCATGCTTGTTGTATAAACTCTGCAGAGTTTATTATTATAAAGACTCAATAGCGAATTTCATTATTTCAAATCTCAAGATGAATTTCCATCACACTTTATTGTGAACTGCTTTACTTGTATTTCTCTTTATCCTGTATCTCAACATGTCTGTGGGTGAACTTCCCAGCGATGACAATGATTCTGGATATCTCACCTGAGACAGAAAGAGTGGCCGTGTTGCTCCGTTTGTTCTCTCCTGAGCTGTTATGGTGAGCAATGCACTGATAATCCCCGTTCCTGTCTGGCGTTACCTCTGGAATCCTGAGGACGTTAGTGGAAGTGATGGGGACGAGTGGTTAGTCGTTCCACTTGAATTCATAATACCACTCACTGACATTTGCTTCTCTCATGTGACACGTGAAATTAACGTGCTCCCCAGAATATAGAATGGTTGAGTTGGGTTCAAAGGTCAGCTCAGCATCTAGCACCCGCCGCACAAACAGAACATAGTTAGAGGAAATACCAACCAGAGTTTTGTTCTAGAAGTTTGCAGTTCATTCATATACTCACTACTCTTAGTAGCCACATAAAAATTGGATGAAATACATATTAATAAAGATAGAGAGCAATAAAGGAAAGAGTTGACTCACATTCAGTGTGTCCACAGGAGAGGAGTGTATTCAGCACTGAAAGAAACATTGGTATCTCATCAGACATTATTAAACCGGGTAAATAATCAGACACGGTACAGACTCTAGTAATAAGTCTATTAGTGAGTACTGTTATATTGTAAAAGCGAGTATGAGCAGTAGTATTAAAACTACCCATCAAAGAAATTGTAAAAAAGTATGAAATGTCTTGAGAATCAATAACTCAATTAATAAAAGAAGTTAAGATATAAGTGATCTACTCTGTTTGATCCATTTATTTGAATTCATGTGGATCAGATGATTGTTTCTCTGATAATCATTGGGACAATATTCACAGCCTGTAACTTTAAAGTCTCTAATTCCCATTAGAACATCACAATGTTTGATTTGTTTCTAAATCGACTTTTCTTTTATCAAATTATCTTTTGGCAACTAAATCAATGAATCAGGTATAAAATGTATCTTTTTTCATGTGTTGGGCATTAAATAATTAATTTAAAGAAAATATAATTTCTGCTTTCTAACGGTTCTCCAACGATCACAATTTAGTCTCACATAAAGTTATTTAAGTGCCTGTAACAGAATATATGCGGCTGGTTAGATAAAGACATTTCAGTTTCAGCGGCTGTTGCTGTGGTTGGACAAACCTCTAATAAACAGTTTGCATTCATAGAATAAAAGTTACCGATGTACTCACAGAATAACGACAGCACACCGAGCAAAGGGTGCCCCATGGTCCCATCCATCAGCGCCACTCAAACACACTTCAAGACAGATAGAGAATCAGTGGATCACATCGCTTATCAATAGGAGAGAGGGAGGTGTTTGTGCACTTCTGTTTCCTGAGTCAGTTTCCTTCTTCACAGGAACCTCACACCCCAACTCTGAGATTGCTTGTACTTTAATACGTTTCTGTTGCTGTCGAGCCACCGTGATAGAAACCACCACACGTCCCTGCACGAGGCAGAACTGTCGTCCTTATAGTTACTGGACATTTTGAATTATATGATATCTGAAATAATGGGGATAGCAATGATGGCAATTTAATTCAGTAAAAAAGAAAATGTAGTATTTCCTGGAATATGTCTTCAGTGTAAAATATATCTTTGTAGATTATGATCATTTTCATGTTGTGGAAGATGTCTTTGACTTTTTGATGACAGGAAACAACGTTGCCTGATGGGAAACAAGCAATCAGTTGTTAAAACTACAGCACGCAACATGTTTCCTTTAATTCTTATTCTAATTCCAAAGACGTCTTTATTATCACTGATTTACAGGGAAGCAAATAATCTGACATTTGTGTGTTGACTTAATTCATAAACACTAGAATGACACAAGATGTAGAATTTCCCTCCGAGTGCCTCCGCCGAGCCCTGACAGTTCACTTCAATCAATCTGCAAACACCAATATATATGTTCTCTAAATGGGAATCATTCACTGGGAAACTGGTGGAAAAGTCCAAAATGTTCATTTGAAAAACAACTTGCCCCTTTGTCCGTTTCTGTAACAAACTCATTGGGTTCTTGGTTCCATCATTCTGCCAAGTTTTGTGGATAATGGTTCAGTAGTTTTTGTGTATTCCTGCTGATAAACCAACGAACACAACAATGGACATTGGTGAGAACATGAGCTCCTGGGTGGAGGTAGCGACGGCTTTCATGGAGATCAGAAGATAATATAGATACGTTTGATAACATGCCATCAAAACACAAGGTTCTGTATCTCAGACATATTTGTTCCACTCGAGTTCAAACTAGAAATGTAAGACAAGAGTCCCGGCCTGATGACATCTACACAGAAATCATGACTTAAAATCACAGCGCCCCCTGGTGGAAACAGGAAATGTCTTGTTTTTTGAATGTCATCTCAACAAAATGGAGATATGAACTTCCTCGGTATATATGATTTCATCAAACGGTGTGACCGTGGCATGACGTAGAATCTTGATGATTCGCCAAAGAAGAGGGATTTATTATATCTCCTATGTGCATTGTTCTTCCAGCCCATCACACATTCACAGTCCTGCCCTGAATTTGAACAGATCTATTAGTCTGTAGGTATTACAGTTTTTCTCAATTGGTTTGGCTCATTTCACGAAACAGAAATGACATTCTCAAAACTACACGTGCAAACCTCCAAACCACTGGGCACTTGTTCACAACAGATTGGAAGATCTCATTCCTTTAATCAAATTGCAATTGTATTAGCACAGCCTTGCACATGACAAGCACAATTTTCATATGATTTAGGACATAAAATAAGAAAAACATCCTAGGAGGAAGACTGTATACCTTACTCTTAATCCATTGTGATGCACAGTGTTTTTATGGTGTCAATGTCTCTATATATTGTTAATTGTCTGACTGTGATTTTGAGATACCCAATGTAAATTTGACATTGCTTCCTGTTCTACTGTGCCATACCTTCTAATAAAAATATTAAAAAAAAAAAAAAATATCTAGAGCTTGACCAAGTTCAGTACAATTTATGAACATGGAAGCACCGGGCCAGGGAAACGACCAAGGGCAGCTGCCTGCTTGAGAAAGAGGAAGAGGAGCAATGGTGCGTGGTGGTGGAGAAGGGGGAAGAGGCAGAGGAGGACGAAGACAACAATTTGTGCCAATTGAAATTCGGGCTACACTTGTGAACCATGTGGTCAACCATGGCCTCACAATGGGAGAGGCAGGTCGTCGAGTTCAGCCTAATGTACCACGCTCTACAGTGTCCTCATTCATCCAAACATTCCGCAGGGAAAACAGGTATGTGGTCAGTCAACTATGGAATTATTGATGGTAGAGTTAACTGTAGTATTCAAATGTATTGAACTAAAGTCAAAGTAAACAACTAAATACAAATGGTAATAGTGTCTATTCCCACACATTTTTCATTGTGTGGGACAATGTAAGCTTCCACCGTGGCCCGCTCATCAGGGCGTGGCTCACTGCCCATCCAAGAATGCTGATGGGGCTCTTATCACCTTACTCCCCATTCCTAAATCCTATGGAGGAGTTTTTATCTGCATGGAGGTGGAGGGTCTATGAGCATCGGGCTCAAAACAAGAGGTCCTTTCTCCAGGCAATGGATGCTGCTTGTGGTGATGTCACAGCAGAGCAGTGTCAGGGATGGTTGCAGCATGCACGCAGATTCTTCCCCCGTTGCATAGCAAGGGAGAACATCAGATGTGATGTTGATGAAAGTCTGTGGCCAGACAGACATGAGCGCGAGGATGAGCAGGAGAGTGAGAATGAAAACTAGTGAAACTCCAGCTTTACTTTAGTTTGTTACTGTATGTGTTGTTAGTGTAGGCTATACCTAATTTTAGTTTTGATGTGCTTATTGTCCCACAGTATATTGTGCTGTACACATTTTCTGTTACTGTAACCACGATGTATGGCAATTACTGTAACAATTTCCATGGCTGTATGACTGCAATAAAGTATTTTATGTGAAACCTTGAATTAATCTTTTTTCTGTTTACACATAGTATTCTGGAAAGAAAACATCTACTGAAACCATTCAGTGTCAAAGGACTGAGCCAAGATTGAAATGTGCACATGAGGTATATTTCTATGGTCCACTGCCATACTGACAAAACATCTAAACATTTTGACCTGTAGTGTTTAAACGATGCCAAAGGGACTTTTCATTTTGGGGGCACTGACTATTTGTGTGAGAAAAGGATTGAGTTTTGACTGATGAGTTGTCTGTTTTGGGAGAGATATGACCTTTTGCAGGTGTGCCATGGAGTTTTGCTGAACCATCCAGGTTATTTTGGCAAATGTATTTAAACCTTGGAGAATGTCCTTTTTCCCCTGAGAGATGAGCCACAGCAATCGAGAAGGAACTTTTCATTTTGGGGGCACTGACTATTTATATGAGAAAATGATTTGGTTTTGAAGCTTGAGTTAACTGTTTTGGGTGAGATATGACCTTTTGAAGGTGATCCATGTAGTTGCGCTGAACCATATAGGCTATTTTGCCAATTGCACTTAGAGCTCTGAGAATGTCATTTCTGTTTCGTGAAATGAGCCAAACCAATTGAGAAAAACTGTAATAGGAATGGTGCCTCCTACTGGCAACAGGAAGTAAGCTTGGTTTTACAACTATCATTCGATTTACATAACATTTTCACCTTGATGTTTTCCTTGTTTTTCACTGATGAATTTTATAGATTTCTTCATTCTTATTTAGTTATTTATTTAGCTATAATATCAAATGGTGATCAGAAACTTCCAGTTCTTTGTAAGCATTTTTTAGACGTTGTTTTTAACAGAAAACTGCTGTTTCATCATTTACTTATAAAAAGCCATAACTTTTGCATAGTGGTGTAAATGTACAGTTACATTTTTACCACTACATAATTAAGCTGTGGAAACAGATGGGAATATAAACATCCATCAGCGAATAAGGAAATTGTCATATCCACTATATTGCTTAAACTTGTTTTGGGGCGTAGTTGCAACCTTTTGATGTGGATTATAAAAGTTAAGAAAATATGGACATTCATATTTGAAACACTGGGTGTCGCCAAAGCCTAATTGACAATATGAATCCAGTAAGATGACCACTGGTAACTGAAGCCTTAAAACATTGCTTACATTACTCTGCTAATACAAAATACCACTGTGCTACACAGTTTTACTTCAGGCACATTCACACTTTTTGTGTATGTGGTTCAATATCCATGAGTGTCTGTTTCCAGTCTCCTCTTCAAGGTCAGCAGGGCCACAGATCACTGCTGAGCTCCAGATGGGAACTTTGGATTCAGGCCTGGAAGCAACGGTATCTGAAAATACTGCCTAACATGGATCCGCTTTAATGACCACATGTTTTGGATAAGCAGTGCAGTGTTTTAAAAAGTGAAAAAAATGGTCATGTTAAGTGTTTGACACCACATCTACATTCTTCTGCTTGTAGAAAAAACTGTCTGGGCCCACCCTAAATCAGAAATTGAGACTTATTTCCTTCAAACTATCGCTAAGTAGTAGATGACATCTTGTGTCCAGCAATTCAACTTTTGAATAAAAAAATAGCGAATGTATCTTTCAAATATAGGGTAAGAATAAAAGTAACGTGTAAAAATGTCTGACAAGGATCTTTAACTCTACACTTGCAGATCATGATCTGTTTGTTTTTTCTTGATGATGTGGAAACAGGTACACACAGGTTTATAATAATGGTTTTAATTTAGCATACATTACAGCCATGGTAGTCTTTGGAAACATTAAGGATTAAACAAAGTGTCAGGGGAAAAAAAGTGCTCGTGTGACTAGGCACGTCTGCATGTATTCCACACTTTTTTGACTGTTTACAAGTAGATACACAGCTCACAGACTCCTGGTTGAGACGAGGTGTCAGGTTAACAGCGGGAGAGGCTTATTTATAGCTGAAGATCCACCCTAACATCGCGCAAACACATGCACTCTACCCCTGTTTATTCACACTCGTAACCCATATCTCTCCCTTCAAACACTCCATGATTCATGCATTATTACCACCCTGCAACACTGAACAGCCTGATGAATATATTTGAACAATGTAGGTCTGCAACTAACAACTATTTTCATTTTTGATTCATCTGCCACATTGTAATCAATAATAAAATGTATGGAATATAAAAAAACGGTTTTAAATTTCAATAAGCTGAGGGTGACATCAAAAATATTCAGTTTACAATAATAAATGGCAAAAAAAAGCCAACCTTCACTTTTTGGAGGCTGAAATGCAAATATTTGACCCTTTTTTCACTATTATTGTTTGAAAAATCCCTTTAACAATTATTTGATTATCAAAATAGTTGCTGATTATCTTTCATGTTGATCGACTATTCTATTAATCTCAAAATAAGTGATAATAACAATTGAATTCATGCGTTAAATGAACTGCAGGGTGCCAATTATAAAAACTAGACTGAAACATTTAAATCTACATCTCACACTCACTGTATTGGATGTTTTAAGACTCAGTTCAATGCAGGGCAAGGCACTTGACATTAATATGATTGAAAAATACTGTCGGTTCTCTAAAGTATTATACAATGTCCTTTGTCTTTAGCTGGCTCAGTTGACAAAGCAGCTGAACTATCTCCTTGTTTTTCGGGATTAACTTCTGTTATAGCCGAATCCGGTGATTTAATATTTATCTCTTCTGATTCAGTTTGTTTTGTAGCTGCTTCCCTTTGTTCCTCTTCTACTATTTTGGTGTCTTCCTCCTCGGCTGCCGCTGGTTTCGTGTTTGTTATCTCATTGCTTTCTTTTACACTTTCAGTTTCCTCTGCAGCCTGTGCATATTCAGACATAGAGGCTTCAAAAGAGGACAGCATGGTCTCCTCTCCATCTCCGTCTCCTTCGTCAGCAGTCTCCTCAGGTGATGCGGTCTCTTTCTCTTCCTCCCTCTGCTCCTTTCCACCAGCCTCTTCTTTTTCCTGTATAATGGCATCAACTGGAGTCAGAGGTGTCAGGTCCAGTCTTGCCTTAGGAGAGGTCGTTGCCTTTTTCCTGGGAGGGGCAACTGGCTTTTGCACTCCCAAATCTTGTTTCCACAGTTGCTGATCTGAATTGCCGCTGATATCTTTCTCATCCAGGGTTGTTGGATGATCATCTGTAGTTCCCCAGTCTGGTTCCTCTGCAGGAAACTCAAAGCTGGAGATGCTAAGTGGGTCTACTGGGATTTCAGTGACTTCTCCTACTGTTATGGTGACATGTTTCTTTGTCTTAGCTATAGTCTTTGGTGCTGGTTGCGTGTCGTCCTCCTCTACTGATCGAGAGAGAGGCTCCATATCACACGGAGAAGAGTTGGCACTAGACCTGAAGAAGTCGGTTATTTCTTCTTCTGAGTTTGGAACCTCACCTTTTTCAGGCATGGAAAGACAATCAAAATCATACAAATCTTGACACAATGTCCGAGGACCTTCTTCTGGGTCTTTTTCTTTATCGGTTGCATCCACCTCCACCGCAGGAGTCTCATCTATCAGGGCATATTTCTCTAAATATCCCCTGGCCTCCCTGTCTGATTGCCTACTGTGGAAGGACTTCTCCGAGGTCATACTTTCTGTATCCTCTTCTTTCTGTCGACTGCCGATTGCTTCCTCATACAGGTCGGTATACAGGAAGGCCATGGCTTTGGGCTCCTCTAGCAAAATCTGGTCAATAATTTTGGGAGGTCCTTCAGGTAGAAAGATGGGTGTCAGGATGTCTTCTTGGCTTCCAAATAAAGTCGTACCACTTGGTTTTGACGGGAGCCTCAAGGGCGTACCTTTGGCATCTCCACCTCTGACCGCTCTTTCTTTATTGAGATAGTCATCTGTACCACCGTAGAAGACCTCATCTAGAAGCTCCATGTTGATTTCCTCTAGACTGACTGTGTCTGACCTGTCGAGATTCACAGGATTTGCTGTGGTGTTTTCAGACTGCGCTTGTTTCGCAGAATCCTGGCTGTTGGCGGTACCCTCGACCTCGGGCTCCACTTGTCTCTCTGCCAACACAGCAGGACTTCCTGGAGCCTGGGCATCAACCAGGTGGAACGCCTCAAAGTAGTCCACATGTCCTGGAGCTCCTCTGCCAGGAGGTCTGGCCACTGGAGCCCCTGGTGGATCCATTACATGTGGACCTATGGGAAATGAATGCTGCGCCTGTACAACTGACACTGTAGGAGTGTCTGTTAAGAACATTATTTCATTATCATTGGTCTCCTCGTTTGCTTTAGGAACAGGGCTATCCTCCAGATAAGACAAGTTGTCCACCATTTCTTTGCTCTCCTCTTCATCCACAGTATCATGTTTAGGTGGAACAACAATGTTAAGGATTTCAGAGCCTTCAGACACTAAGCTGAATAGCCATTGTTCTTTATCTTCCTGTGGCTCGGTTGATTCTTCTTCAGCTCCTCCTCCTTTGGTTTTCACGTTTGGCTCGGAGACTCCCACTAATTCTGGCCTTCCGGAGATGTTCTCAGAGCTTTCTGCCAAGACTTCTCGTTGTCTCCTCTGACTGCTTGCCCTCTCTTTAGTTTTCTTCCGTCTGGAAATCAGCTCCTCATCCATGACAAAGATTATCTTCCCTGCTGGAACAGACCCAGGCTGTGCATGCCGTACTGCAACCATAGAGCTGAGATCCAGAGTTGATGTTCCAGCTTCGGATGCCCATGGTGTGCTGCAGCGACTAGAGGTCGTCTCCCATGCGATGCCGCTGTCCTCTCCTTGCATTGTTACCATGGAGAAGGAGGAGTCCATCATCAGGCACTGCATCTTAGGCTGCACATTGTCATCGTGCACAACCTCACGTAAACTGAAGACACACAAACACAAAAAATGTGGCAGTGAAGTGAAACCACTCAAAATATATCTATATACAGGAAATGCCAGATATTGCTCCCATGCATAAACGATGCCAGTCAGTTTCATTTTGTGTTGAGGAAATTTCACCACTTGAGTTTCAAGTTCTGCTGCTGTAATGAGAAGATGATGATGTTATGAAGGGACCTGATACTGATGGAAAATACCGATGAGCTCTGAGCTGCCAATGACACCACACCATCGAGCAATGCTATGACATCAATAAGCAGGACTGGTGTAAAGTGAAGTTAGATGATATGCCAAATGTATTGCTACAGAAAAGCAGTCTCTGACAGTAAATGAGATGGGACAGTGACTGAGATGGACAACAAAATAGTATAAAGCAGGTGTTGTTACAGAGTCCGCTGCATAACAACCTGCAAAAAGACCTTCAGCCAGCTTTTATTATATTATATTTTAGAGGAGTTTGGCATCATTTTTAAACTCAAACTCATTCTGATTTAGGGAGTATCACTCTTGAACAGCAGGCCTGGACCTCGCGTGAATTTTGTTCATTCCACAGAGAAAATTGGCAAATGCAACAAACCACTCGTACCTGCCTCTGAACAACAGGTGCTTTCTACGAGTAGTTCTCCCAACGGCTGGATGATGTAATTATTTCACCTTAGATTTAGAAAACTTGTTTTTGAAAATTAAAGAGACACCCATAGGCTCTTTATCATATTTTACTCCCTTTTGTTTATTCTTGTTTTTTTTTACCTCCTCAGAATATTTTCTCTCCCCCACCTCCCTCTCAAAAACATGAGAGGGGGATGGCGGTGTTTGTTTACAGTTACACTCTACTTTGGCTTGATACCTGGTAAAATGAGCAACAACCCAGTCATTTGTGGATAACAGCTTTAAACGTCTCTAAACATTCATTAAGCTTTTCATTTGCTTGACTTGAAAATATTGACAATAAACAACTGCTTTGATAAATCTGCAAATATGCCTTTTTTTCCCCCTATTAACTGTATGTAGTCAAGTATTTATGTTGATTTGAATGTGTTTTTCTCCAAACTCTATTCTTCTGTCAGATTTACTGCCTCTCAAACAAACACAAGTTTAGGTATAACCAGCTAAGGCCAGTGCAATCTAATACAACCACACAGGAATAAATAGGAACTTTGATAAATTTAGGTTTGCATTAAACCCTGCCTCCATCAGTATAACAAAATTTGTCTTCCAAAATGACCAAAGTTCAATCTATGTCTCTTTGACACTGTTACAAAAACAGTGCAAAATAACCCTCATGATTTACTGACTGGATTGGATTGGATTTAACTGTAAGTGTTGCTAATAATCTAGCAGCTGAATGTATAAACATTCACCCTAACACCCCCCCCCCCCCCCACACACACACACACACAGGTCAGTCACACTGATGCAATGTCCTTCATTATTTGATCATTTCATATGCATTCAAGTTATCACTGTGTAATAAACCATGTCCTCTAAGCTATACTTGGGTTTTGTTGTAAATGAAAAATGTACTCAACAACCAGATGAAAAAACCATTAAGTGAAACCACAGAAACGAACCACAGCTCCTGATCTGCACCTGTTCCGAAGGTTCTCCACTTCATCGCTGGCGTCAAGGTTTTCCTCAGTAATATCTTCAGGCGTCAACGCCGTCATCTCAGCGTCAACATCTGACCGTGCAAAATCCTCCGTCACGCTATCCATTATTGTTATATCTTGATGAATTCTCTTCAGCCTCTCACCACAACTCAGCGCTGCCTGGTCAATCCCATTCTAAGAAAGTGGGTCTGAGTCTGGACTTCATGCTCAGCCTAATCTTGAAATAGAAAACGAGTCTTCCAGTGTTCCATCTGGAGCATTTGCAACATGTAGGGAGGTTCATTTGTCATCTGTTCACACCCTCTGAACCCTTGTTTTTGGTATGCACTATGAAGCAGGTTGATCTGGGTTAATAAACTGCAGTCGGTGACTAATCAGAAATGTAGAGATAAAATGCAGCCGCATAAGAAGTAAATGTCTTGGTCTATATATAAGCTCTTGCTGCCAGCCTGTATCCAGTGTCAAGAGTCTGCACGCCTGCAGGTCAGGAGAGGGCACACTTTGGTCTTTAGGTGTGCACAACAACAAATAAGACATCACACAAATTCAAATTTAAGCTTTAACAGTTGACAGTTAGGAAATTAAAATGCATAAATAGGAAGCTTGAGCACCACCGCCTTTACCTTTATCATCTCTTTCCCCCTAATACCTAATATGGGCTTCTTTTCAACTCTTATTTCAACATTTCTTTATACTCTATGTAAACAATGAGCCTTTCTGGATTCCTGACAGATGCATTAATGAAAATGTGAAGCACACATTTGTTGTTGTCTGTGCTGCAGTGTGAGGGAGACAACATGGAGAATGAAAGAGAGTCGCTGGGGAGGGTTCGGTCAACAGGTCGTATCTGGGCAAAAGTTGTCCTCGTGTGCAAACCAGTCCCACTAACCTAATCATAAACTGTAACTGTGAACAACATAATTGAATCTGTTATATTATTACTTCAATGGTATTCCTCATTAAGAATGTATTAAATCCCAGTGGTTAAATGTAACAAAGTAACATTTCCTGAAGCATTGTAGTTAAGTACAGTTAAGTTTAAAAAAAAAAAAAATAACTCTGGCTCCAAATGCACAAGATGGCAGAATTGCTAGGTTTTATATCTGGATGGTGGGATGATGTGGAGATGTGTCGTCCTTATATACAGTCTATGGGCATGATGGTTAACTCACACAAGTTTGTAAGTGAATGCAAGTATATTTCAGGCCAAACACTACAGTAAACATCATCAAAATCACGACTGTTTACTGTCCTGGCTCCTAAATGGTGGAATGAGCTCCCCATCGACATCCGGACATCAGAAAGTTTACACATCTTCCGCCGCAAACTAAAAACATACCTTTTCCGACTATACCTTGAATAAAATTTGAAACTAACAATTAAGTAGCACTTAAATGGCACTTACTTATAGCACTTTGTAGTTTTGCTTTATTTTTTACTTTCTTGACTCTTGCTGTTCTGGGTTTGTACCCTCGGGTTGAGGGCACTTATTGTATGTCGCCTTGAATAAAAGAGTCAGCTGATATGTAATGTAATGTAATGTGAACAGTACACCTGTCTCGAGTAATGATTTGGTTCTGGGGGGGGTTCTTCCCTCGGAGGACTTGATCTGGATCCAAAACAAAAAGAAACACGCTTGTGTACAGAGGCTGTCCATGATCAGCATCACCAGCTCATCCCGCCTTTATTGTTGTTTGGTTGAGTTAAAGCGTGACACTCAAGCATCTGACCACTTGTCACTTGCCGGGGCCATTACCTCTTTGAAAAACGGTTTGTCACTGGGGTATATGTTGGGCTATGGATCCACCCGTTGGAGCCTTGAGGATGGAAGAACGCATTTATTGGCCTCATCTGAAGGAACCTTCGAAGTCACGCCGCTGTGACGCAATTGGTCCTCATATGCAGTATTTAAAAGGCAGCGGGCCCCAAATTGAGAAACAGTGATAAACAGCGATTCAGTTAGGGGGCCCAACAAGGCATGTTCACCCCGGTGACCCCCTAGAAGTTTAATCCGGCCATGTTGGTGGTGTAGTGCAGTGTGATTTTTTTAATTGATATTTTTTAACCCACATGTTTTTGGCCTTACGTTGCAAACTCCACATCTGTATCTTGGCCGCACACCGGATGTGAGAACACAGCTTTGGCCAGTGACATCAAAACTTCACTCGGCAACGTGATGACGTCGTTATGGCAACGGTCCCTGAGGGCGGCGGAGGACGATGAATGAATGAGCCGAGAGGGGCTGACAGAGAGCAGAGGGGCCGGGGCAAGACGAGAGGATGAGCCGGCCGACGGAGCAGCAGCAGCAGCAGCATCCGACCACATCTGCTGGATCCGACTCGAAGCTCCGTTCCGAGTGAGAACGCGTTACTTTCCCCTTTAGACTCTTCGCCGTTGAGGATGTGATGCCGGAGCCCGGATCATGCACCGATTCCCTCCAGACGAACCAGGGGAGCTGAAGCCCCGTCACGAAAGAAGATGTCCGCTTTGAAGGACTCGCTCGGCGGCTGTGAAACCCGCTAATCTCGGACGGTGTGGGTCGAAGGGGGGGGGGTGCGCTGGAGGAGGAGGAGAAGGAGGAGGAGGGGGTTTGATGGCACAGCGGAGACGGAACGAAAGCACCGGGGACTGACAGCAGGGGTTTGTGAACAGCGGGGTTTGGTGAGACCGAAGGTTCGAGATAAGTCTCCAGACAGAGGCACTTACAGACGGATGGATGCATGTGAACGCTGCGGTTCCCCCCGACATTTGAACTTGGTTCTGTCCTCAAAGGCAGCTCCGGCTCTGTGAGTGGAACCGGGCTGTAAACCCACGGTCCTGCCGGGGGGGAGTCCGGGTCGCTAATCCCCGCCCGGGCTCAGGAGGAGTTCCTCTCTGTAGCTAGCTATAGCATCCACTACTGCCAGGGCTGCGGTGCGTTCACGGGCACGGGGTGAAACCAGCCGCCAGCCACCACAATGTACCCAAGGGCATAGCAACAGCAGCAGCAACAACAACAACAACAACAACGAGTCATGTCGGACTGACAACGGCAACCGTGGCTCCACCGGCCGCGAAGTCCCAGCAGCGACCACAGCGGCTCATTGCCAGGCGGGGAGAGAGAGAGAGCGAGAGACAGAGGGGGGGGACCAGACAGCTAACCCCGCTCACATCGCCCTCCGGAGCCCACCGGAGCCCACCGGCGAGCAGCAGCTTCCAGCCCCTCCACCTCCACCTCCAGCCTCCACCTCCAGCTTCCAGCCAACATGGGGTAGGTAACTTGTTATTCTCCCCTCAACGTGTCAGGGTGTGTGTGGGGGGGCTGTACTGTACGAGGCGAGCTTTCAGCGGGAGGGGGTTAGCCACCTCGTGCTAACTGCGAAGTGCTCCTGTTAGTTCCTGGGAAGTTAGCAAACACATGGGGAATAGCGGGTGGAGGAATGCACGGAGCTGGCAAAGTGTCCCACACACAACACTACACTATTGTGCCCACGTTGTGACGTGTAGGTGACCGAAGCACAGAGATCCGACTGTAATGAAGCAGGCTGCTGTTTGGATGTGAGACCACAGGTCGGATGCAGTGAATAACCAATCATAACAATAACGTGATTTATTCTGTGTAGGAGGTTAAATCAGTCACATGTGGAGATGAAGCTATTCGTTTATGGACCGAATATTTGGGTGGTTTGTTTTTTTAACTGAACTTTTGACAGACGTAACTGCTCAGAGAAATGTTCTGATGTTTCTCGTATATATCAAATGTGTAATCAATTAATTCAAAAGATATTAAGCAGAGTAGAGGATAATGAAGATAATCGTTAGTTGCAGAGGTAGTCATGTGCTTTATGGTTTGAAGAAGGCTTCTGTTTTAGAATTGATGTCAGACGACTGGTCAACGCAGTGAATAACTTGGTAATAATGATATGGTTGATAATAATTCGTTTTTGTACTGAAAAATAATCACATGATATCATAATAATCATAATCAGTGAATAACTTGGCACAATGTGATTAATATGGTTGAAATGGAAGTTAATCAATCCTGTTTAAATGGGAATTTATTCATTAATGGACTGAAAAAGAATCAGGATCGAGCAGAAATTGTTGTTATTTGGGTGGTTTGTTTTTCCTGGACTTTTGACAGACGTAACCATGAGTTCAGCGAAATGTCTTGATGTGTCATTAACCAAACATAAATGCGATGAATTCAAAAGATATTCAGCAGAATAGAGGATAATGAAGATAATTGTTAGTTACAGATATAGTCGTGTGCTTTATGGTTTGTAGAAGGATTTTATTGGTTTATTGATGTCAGACAACAGGTCAGAGCAGTGAATAACTTGGTAATAATAATATGGTTGATAATACTTCGTTTTTGTACTGAAAAATAATCAGAATCAATCAATGATGGTACGAATTATCTCAAGAAGAGAAGATTTTTGTACGTTTTCTGTGTCAGTTATCAATATTAACTACATATTTTGGTGTTGTGTTTTTCCAGGACTTTTGAAAGATGTCATTATCCATTCAGCGAAATGGTTTTGATGTTTCATAAACCAAATGTATAATCGATTAACTCAAAAGATATATAGAGGATATTAAAGAGAATCATTGTTTGCAGACATAGTCATATGTGTTATGCTGTCTAGAAGTATACACTACTGCTGTTATTGACTGAGTGTGATTGAAATGGTTTTTGGAAAGTAAGACACACGCATTATTGTTTTTTTGATTGTCCCATACAGAAAATGACGCCATAAAAGAGTGTTATAATTCATCTTGTGCTGCCAGGGAGAGATAAACCTCTTAACATCAGCATCAAGACGGTGATGATCTCTCGTACACTTGGCTCATGCGATGCATGTGGCTCAACCTGCAGATGTATGGCGATTCTCCTGATCAAGAGCGACCTAGTTCTTACTCCAGATGAAAGCAGATGATGTAGCATGTGATTGGTTTGTTGTCGTATTGTGGTTGGAGGATGGGATGGGGCAGCAGGGGTGGGCTGAAGTGCTTACCTCCTCATGCAAAGCACATCCTCTGTAATTCTCAAGGCCAATGGTTTATAATCCGGTCCACCACCAATTCCTCCGACACAGGCCGAGAGCATGTCCTGTGCCCTCAGCCCTTAATTAGCCAGTCAGACTTGGCTGCTCGGAGAAGTACTGGAGCTTCTGTTCTTGTATAATAGATGATGGTAAACAAGCTTGTCGCCCTGAAACGTGGCTGGCACTTGGAATACAACTGTCCAGGGAATACGTTCTACTGCACCGGTCAGGCCAGCATGTCAGAGATTGATTTGCAGTCAGCCTGGTCTCAGTAGAAACAGATATATATTTTTGGAGCGCAAATTATTGATTGGAATTGTTCAATAACCCCCAAGGGGATCAATCGTCAGTATTGACTGTTCTCAAGTGTGATGACATAGGAGTTATTAGTGTGTCCAGTTGAAATTGACTAACAGCTGATGATATCATTAATAAAACACAGGAGGAAGGAATACTTTGCGGAAAGCTGTATTCTGCAATCAGTATTCACGAAACGTAATGCATATGGTGACAACATTCAGCACATACATATCTTTTACTGGCAAAAGAAACAAGTACAAACAATAGGTTGTTAGTCAGCAGCAACAATTTAGGCAGATGCAACCATAGCACGTTGATACAAGTGTAAAAGAGATCAGAGGATTGAGATGGAAAACGAAAAACTCAGACAAACTCCAACCTGTTAACTTAGTGTCATAGTCCCATTCAGCCACAGTGTTCGTGAGAAGATAATTCATTGACACACCTCTGCCAGTTGGACTCAGTCACCACATTAACTGGTGACGGCAAATCAACACAAATTTTCCATAGTTTATCCTCACCCTCCAATTTTCCATAGTTTATCCTCACCCTCGTCGAGGGATAAGGACAGCAGGCTCACACCTTGTACACGTTGTTAATCCCTATATGAGGAAAAAAGTGGTTTGCAAATATGGGGTGTAAAACTTTAATTTGGTTAACATTGATTGACTAGTCTTAATGTCACAGTTAAGGAAAAGAAAAGCACGATGTATTTACTAACTAAGCTATAAAAGATTGGACACTCGATTTTATCTCCGGTGCATTAAAATGTGATGCTAGGGATAAAGTGATGGATACAGGAGCTGTGATAAACTCCTTATGACAGAACTATGATACACAGTTCACATGTTGGTTGAATGGTGCATGACCATGTAGGCTGGGGTCAACTCTTTGCATAACATCTTTATGATATTTCATAGGTCAAAGAGAGGTGATCTGAAAAAGGACATACTTCAACGCCCTTGTTGTTTGACTGTTTACATCCAGACAAAGAGAAAGAAGTGGTGGAATGGACATGGCACAAAAATGTCATTAAATAAAATAATTTAAAAAAGCAAATTTCTGCCAAGATGGTGTTGCATATGATCATGTGAACAATCCTTCTCCTGTGGCCTCTGAAGCCTTTCAGTGCTGCATATGACATATGGGTGTTTTCAGCTGGAGGTGTTTGCCTTGCCAAGCCCCGGCTGCCTCCCTCTGCGAGTGGGTTAACCGACAGGGACACCGGGATTGGATTGGGCGAGAGAGCATGTGGGAAGGACAGGGGAGAGACAGAGTTGGAAGATGTTCACGGCTCATGACCAGCCCTGAGTCATGTGGGCCGTTTCCATGACGACGCAGGCAGCCGCTATAATGCAGGGTTATTTTTCCGGTGATAGACGGGGCGTCTGCTCATGTTGTCGTCAGATTATTTCCATTTTTCTTGCTGTTTTATTTTTCATGTTGCTGATGAGTGTTGAGTCTTTTATAACCGTAACGTGAATTATTATCGCTAAGAACGTGAAGTAGAACGGAAACAATTGGTTTATTGATTAGTCACACACAGTGGCAGTTGGGAACCTGCCCTTTTTGAATCAATCAATCAAGTTTCAATGAATGCAATCTAAAAACCGGTTTAGCAGACTTACCCAGAAAGCATGATGAAAAACCAACAGAGACCAAATGGCCTAGAATTAGTTATCATTCCTTCACCACATGTGAGGGATCCCGCTCCCAGGACGCACAGAAGTGCTTCGTTGTTTAAAGTATTTATACATGAGAAAATGCCCGACCGAAATTAAGGGAGTAATCTAGTTCTTTTCATAATCCCTGGATCGTGGTGCACGATCAGCTGCCACCACGATCACCATCCTCCATCACGGTCACGATCCAGGATCTGGTTGATCCATCATGATCCATCGTCCACCATTAGTGAATTTCAAGCAAGAATAGTGAAAAATGCCACACACTTGCATATTGTATTGGATGGTTTACATCATTAATGACGTTAGATGTTAATAAAACAAATGCTGTGAATTGCAGCCTTACTAAAAATAGTATCTATACATGGGAAAACTATGAATAATTAAGGTCTTAGAAAAGGCAGAGGTCAAACTTCATCATCAACTTACTCGTAAAGATTTGCAATCTGAGCATGTTACCTTTTCATTCCCAGACAGCACATATCTTTGTATGCGTTCGTACAAACACCTGTGTGTGTGTGTGTGTGTGAGTGTGTTTGTGTTTGTGTTTGTGTGTGTGTGTGTGTGTGTGTGTGTGTGTGTGCACGTTCATGTGCGAGTTGTAAGCGGAGAACTGCTGATTTGATAACATCTGCGGTCAGATTCCTCTGTCCAAGCACTTGTCATTGAGACTTGAATGCCTCAGTACGTTTCATTGTGAAAAGGGATTATGGGCTAACAATCACCACACACTCTCATTGAGACACACACCGCCGCGGGCAGATTCTGATCTAGGCCACGCTGTCGGACTAACACCCTGAATATAAAAATGACCCGCTACAGTCTGGTCAGGTCAACCTTTTGAGAGCTGAGACTTGACCACTGTGTTAAACAGCATTAGAACAGTTTTTGTTATCGGTTCAATTGACTTAATCCAAACCAGCATCTGATCACATCTGCCCTCTTAAAACCATCCAGAAGCAACATCATAGTTTTTAAAAGCTCTGACAGCTCGAATTTTCATCTGTATAACATTCTGCACAGTAAAAATCTTTAATTCAATACCGCTGTTTTCTTTTTTGAGAAATTCCCTTGAATGTCCAAATGTACTATCTCGAAATGTAAAAATCCTGGATCTGCCCCTTTTAATTGAATCTGCTCCCCCAAAGTTATTTGCTGCTTCCTTTGCATATAGCCCATCCGTCCATCAAGTTTCAATAAAATCTGTTTTCTAGTTTTTGTGTAGTTCTGTTATTAAAAGTTAGAACAACCTTATAATAAATATACTCATGGATACAGTTGTTTTTTAAACCCCCAATTAACATGATCACTATCAGTCCCCAAAAAACAACATTATTTAGGCTTTATTTCTCTTTGCTTTAAAATACCAGGACTTTCTAGTTCTACACTGCAAAACTGGATCATTGCTGTATCTTCATTTCTATGTCTTCTACACAGATACCGACTTTTCTTCTTAATAACGCGATAGCTCATTCAGCTGTAGACAATTGGGAATTAAATTAAAGTAGTTTTCTCTACCTCTGTTTAAAATCAAGTACTCATTGTTTTAAAATGTACGAAGAATTATTATCCACTGTAAGCTTGAACCCTTCCCAACCTGTCCTGATATTAATAAAGGGAGTTTTCAGTCAGCAAATTATGTTTGAATAAAACAAATATGATTTTCATGATGATCACTGACTCACACTAAACTTCCCCAGCAGTGATAGCTTTATTTCCATCTCTTCTCCTTTCTTGGTAGCAGAGTACTCACCCATGTACTGTACTTCACAAATATCCTGCATGCTGTATTTAACACGCATATTAATATTTACAGAACATTATATTATTCCCATCTCCACTGCTGAGCTGCCAGTGGGTGTGATCCGGTGTTAATCCCGGGTGCACATTGCCACCAACTCTCTGATTAACCGTCTCTATCTTTAAATAACATCTGCCGGGTCTCAACTCTACTGATTTAATTAACACACTGACTGGGACGAGGGGAGAGCTCCACAGAGAGGGGAACAACCAGCGTGTCCCAGAGAAGACGACCAGGGACACGGCGGACACCAAACGATCAAATTTGGTTTCCCTGGAAGTCTCATTAGGGATATGAATGATCCCAATGTCAAAATAAAGAGCCTGTATTGTTGCTTGGCTACATCTAGATTCATTGATTCATTGTACCACTAGAATGGTTGTAGCTATGTCTTGTAGGATCTTGTTTGTTTGGCCTGTAGTGCAGAAAACGGCAGGATCTCAATTATCTGTGAATCGATTTGGATCCACATTTTCATTCTGATGCCTGTATCAGATATGTTTGTTGAGAGATTCATGGTCTGCAAATGATGACTCCGGCCGACTTTTATTTTGGTGCCACCATGAAACATTATGTTCCCCTCAGCAGGGAGCTCAGTAACCTTTGTGACCCCTGACTTTTGAATTTATACCATCATCAGGTCAAGATTTTCATTTGATTTCGTTTTTTAGAGGTGAAACAATAAGTTGATTAAATGACTTGTCGCCCAACAGAAAACCAATGGGAAACTACTTTGGAAATCATTCTTTAAACATTTTATAGATCCAGCTGCTGCAGTTTGAGAATGTTCTGCTGCTTATCTCTGTTTATTTAAAATACTGTAAACTGAATCATTTTGGCTTTTGCACAATTGACAGTACAATACATTCTTAGATGACACCTTGGTCTATAGGGAATGCTGTGATCGGCACTTTTCAATAAATGATTAAGAAATAATTGCTGTGTACGTGTTGCAGATTTGCTCTGAATATTTTGTTCAGGAGATAAATAATCAAAATGTTTATTTATTTGATATTTTGGATAACATTTTTGATCTATAAAATGTTGAGAAACGAAAAAAAATGTCTTTCTCAATGTCACAGAGTCGACATAGATTTAATATTTTGTCAGTTGACTAACCAATATATTGATAAATTGAAATTAATTGTCTGTGTATATTCTTCTATTGAGGGTTATGCAAATGCTACTGTCCATTTCTGTTGTTAAGCTTTAATATCCATTTAAATCCCCTGTTCTTATATTGAGCTGGAGGAGATGACTTGTTCAGGATATTACCTGAGTCTGTACATCTCCACGCAAAAAATCTGCTCTGAGTCCGTTATAGATTTCCATGAGCATTGAAACCACAATCAGACGCGTATCGCTTGTTTTGCTTTTAATCCAAGACCCTGGGAGCTTTTGATCCATAGCGATGGTTGGAGGGCGTCCAGGGCCGGCTGATCTCCCTGTATGTCAGCACAGGTGCTTCCAGGTCACCTTTGGCATCGCTGCATCGCTTCATCCGCTTCATGTCGGGAACACGCTGCTGGTCAGGTCTGGCCTGCACGTGCCCACACATACAGGACCTGACTATAGCAGCCTGCCGCTTTTCTAGATAAAAAACATCCGAGCCGGTCACTGGGAGCTGCCTCTGTCAGGTGTAGCAGTAGTGTTTAGAAAGAAATGACTGACACCCAAACCCTAGCAGTGAGAGAAACATGGATGTGTACAAACTATGTGCACATAATCGATCTGACCCCACATGGTCTTGTTAGCTCCAATCAATCCGTGTGAGCGCCGCCTCTTTTATGTTTAAAAGTAGAAAGGAATTAGCATAAATGCCCTTCAGCTTGCTTCTTTCAAAAATGCACGAATCCTCCCTGATTTTTGATCTCATCCGCCGACTCGAGGCAGTAGGTTTAAAGAAAGACGCTCCAATCTCTGACGGTCTCTTTCCTCCTCCAGGTCAGAACGCTGCATTTCTTATCCGAGGCCTTTTTTCTTAACTTTTGAACTATTTCGTCAGTGTTACTGCTTGTTTTTAGATGCACTGAATATCATTCATGTTGCATAAATATTGGCTTTATGATTGTTTGCATTTTATTTTTGAATACATGATTATGACTCTGCAGTGGTTTATTTGTTTTTTATGAAAAACTACAGCAGGCCTATATAATGGAGCTGGCATTCTTAATTTCCATGTTTTATTACGAGATCTGAACATGTAAATCTGGTCTTGTGTTGCCACTTAACAACATGACAGGTGATGATGGAAGTTGTGTACACGTGTGCCTTTACATTTGTACATTGCCACACAAGCACACTTGTTCTGCAGCGTGTCACCCCCCCCTCTTCCAGTCACTGATAATACAACAACACAGCAGGAAAGTGAATTATGGATGTCTTGGGATCTGGGAGCTGTCTCTCACTCCTCTGAATTATCAAATTCCTCAGTACTTCCCCTCTTCCTACTTTGGTGTTGGGTATTTGATGTGGAGCTTTACTCGCACATTTGCCTGTGTGTCTGTCAGCTGTGATGGTGGGGGTGCTAGAGTTTGGTCGGTGCACCACTTTGTTTTGAGCTCTGATTGGATTGTTGTTTCATGTTCCTCAGAGGATAAATCCCGCCAACAGTTGGGATTCTGTGACTTTTCTCCAGCGCCTGCAGCAGGTCAAAGTTTCCAGTATTTCTGTCAAATATCTTCAACACCTCCCACGTCGGCTGATGCAATTAGTTTGTACAGATATTCATGGTCCTCTGACGATGAATCCTAAAGACTTTGCTGAATGTCTGTGGACTCATGGTTCATTGGTTTGTCTTTGGTTATTATGAACTGTAATTAAACTTTATGTCTACTTGAACTACTGGTCACTAAGCAGGCAGAGATAACTTACTGTGCAGACTTTTTGAGTCTATCTATACTGTTTTTCAAAAATGGAACTAGGTTCTCCCTTTAGTTGAAGTTGTACCTGTATGTGATCCCCATCACTGTGTGTATAATGATTACAGCTCTGCAGGTGGCCTGTCTTTATTCTTATTCAACTTTAACTCACGGGAAGATCTTAAAACAACAGGATGTTTCAAACATACTTTAGCTGGAATGTCTGAGACAGCAGTGATGACAGAAACTCCCACACACACAAAGTGTATTTGTCTATTGTCTGTGTAATTAAAGTATTTTTTCTCCTCACAGGCCAGTGTTTTCGTTGCATGCCGTACATTACAGGCAGGTTGACCACAGAGTTAAAGTCATACAGTGAAACCAGATGTTGATCCCTCCATCTCTCCTTCCTCTGCAGAGAACAGCCCATCTTCAGCACACGGGCCCACGTCTTCCAGATTGACCCGAGCACCAAGAAGAATTGGGTTCCCACAAGTAAACACGCTGTCACGGTCTCCTACTTCTACGACAGTACCAGGAATGTATATCGAATCATCAGCCTGGATGGATCTAAGGTCAGTCTGTGTGTCGTTTCCTCCCTTGATGGGATGTTTTTTTTATTACAGCATCTCTGTTCCGTAGAAAAGTTCAGTTGAACAATGACCCAGTGGAAAGATCCTCACATTTCAGAACCATATCTTAAACATAAAAAACATATGAATGTCACATTTAGAGATACTGCACACTTAAAGGAATTTCTTTAAACTCATTATATGACTGTTATTTGATGAAATACATTAATGCTGGTTCTAATATCAATTGGGTCGAACATGGCTCATAACGCCATCTAGTGTTTTGAACCATCTTGGCCAATTTTAACGTAGATTCAACCGTTTGGGCGGTTTCTCACGTCATGACATTTGAAAAAGTTAATCAACTGCTTGTGAGTGGGAATCTGGAAAGCTGAGGCTCATTTTAAAATCAATGCCGAAGCTACACCCCCTGAACCACCACATCCTTTATGGTTTAGTGCTGTCCCTCATCCTCCTTGGTCCTTAGGCTGTCTCTCTCTCTCACACACACTCACACCCACACACACGCACAAAAACACTGTTTGAACCGCTAGCTGAAACAGCCGCCTGTGCGGGACAACCGTGGTGTTGGGCGTCAGGAAACTCCAGAGGCGAGAACCCTCTACTTCATATGACATTTCTATTGTTAAATTGTGTGTGCTTCTAATTGAGTTGTTGCTCAAAGCGAGACAACAGAACAGATAACTAAAGGTGACCCTAATATCCACCTGTAGCTTTTACTTATTGTACCAAACCACTGATTGTCATTGCCCCAAATAAGAAAAATCTCCACCTAAATATACACAGGTATCAATAAAGTTTGAACTAATCAACATCAATCATCAGAATCTCCCACTTCGATCGCCTCTCCGTGCTGACGCTGTGAAGGGGCGTCCGGGCCGGTCGAATCTATGTGGCAGGGATTATTTTAGTCTTGGGAGAGGTGCATGGGTGGAGTTAGCCGGGTTATGCAATAGTCTCTCTGGGCGACTACGTCTGTTGTTAAACCAGCAAGTTAGCTGTGCTGGGTTCAGCTGGAAATAGCAGAGATCGGGTGGGCTGGTGCTGAAGGACATCTTCATCCCCACAACAACACGTCTTCTCAGCAGGGAAGAAAGCACGCACACAGAGACAGATGCCACACAAAGGCAAATTGTTCTGATTGTGTTGCTTCCCAGATTTCAGAAGTGCGCAAACATGTTTTTGAAAATGAAAACACTGCATGTGCAGTGTTCAGCTAATTTGAGGTTTTCAGAAAATTGCAAAACTCAAAAGTTTTTGTGTAGTGTCAAGAGTTTCCAAGTTGTATATTTAAATTGGATTCAAACCCCTTATTGTCATGTAGTGTTTGTGTCCCAGAGTTATAGTTACATATTATAAAGTACTACAGTAAAACATTTTCAATCCTTTTCCCCCATATACTGCATGTGTTCAAGATTCAATTTATTGATTTTTTCTATTGAATGTTGGACTCACGTTTGCACGTGGACACAAACTGGAGCGGGAGCTCTCAGCCGTGATGTCAGCTTTGGTTTCCAAGCTCGACTTTTAAATCAGCCTTAGAGGTGTTTGGAAACATGGGAAGTTTGAACATCTACAGTGTTGCTGCTGATGAGAAGTGTTTCAATGGTCTGTCCAGACAGAGATAAGCAGCAGAAAATTCTCAAACTTCAGCAGCTGGATCTATAAAATGTTTAAAGAATGATTTCCAAAGTAGTTTCCCATTGGTTTTCTGTTGGGCGACGAATCATTTAATCAACTTATTGTTTCACCTCTATAAAACGAAATCAAATTAATGAACTGTCCAGCTCAATTGTTTTTATGGCAATAACTTTGAGAGGCAGCAGCAGCAGTTAATTTGTGAAACTATAAATCCTCACAACCATCAATAACAGAACGGTCGCCTTAGGACTCCTCATTGACTGCTTCCTGTTTACAGTAGGAAAGCAAAAACCCACGTCTATATAACACGGATGCACGCACGCACACACACATACACACACACAGACACACACACAGTCCCAGCAAATATCAGATATCCAGCTGCTTCAGCCCAAGGCAGCCGTACAACATTTATTTTTACCTTTGAATTTGAAAAGCCGTCGTGTGGCTCAGCCATGTGTGTGTTTGTCGTCCACAGGCCATCATCAACAGCACCATCACCCCCAACATGACATTCACCAAGACGTCACAAAAGTTCGGCCAGTGGGCCGACAGCCGGGCGAACACAGTCTATGGCCTCGGCTTCTCGTCTGAGAGTCTCCTGGTCAAGGTGAGGACACAGGAAACAGAACCAGTTTGGCCCCAGGGAACTTTCTCATAAAGATGTGTCTGAAAGAATCCAGCTGTTCTGATCTGAGTGTCAGGGATTTATGTTTTTCTTTCTATAAAGGAGTTTGAGTGGGGGTCGCCTTATGAATGAAGTTTGTTCCAGTGTAACTGTGTCCTCTGCAGAGTGGGTTATTATGGGTTGTTGGTAGCCTCAGTGTTGTCTGTCACTAATAAACAAAGACAAATATTATATCAAGATTGACAATTTCACAACAGTTGATATAAATAATTATCAGAGTAAATGGAACATGATTATTTCTTTCAAGTTTAAAGACAGATTTTTGCTCCTGAGTGAAGCTCTTGTTTATGAGCAGAGAACAACAAACACTAGATAAACGACAAAACCTTTTATTTAACATTATCTAACAGAAAAGGCTTCAGTGTTATTGTCCTTAGATGAATCTTAGATGAAACATGAAAACACCTATCATCAATATCAAAGGTGTTGTCGTTGAAAACAGATATTAGACAGAGAGGGTGAGGGGGTTGTCTCGTATTCAGGCTCGTGTTGTTACAGTTCTAAGTTGCTCCTGTTACTCTTAGTTTGCAGAGAAATTTGCTGAGTTCAAGGAGGCAGCGCGGGCAGCGAAGGAGAAGTCTCAGGAGAAGATAGAGCTCGTCAGCAGCCCCTCCCAGGTAAAAAACACCATTTCATTGTTGTTGCCTCACACACATTTTACACTCGGAGGCCACTTTAAAGAAGGGAACCTCTGTAACATGTTACAGATAGGTAGAAAAGGTTGAGGTTTATTTATGATTTTACTAATACAACTTGCTTGAAACGACATCTGATAGGTCCTGCTACTCCACATGACAGATTCCAGTGAGTAGCAACACTAGCATAAAAAAATAAAAAGGTTATTTGTTGAAAGATTCTTGGCCTTTACTGATCTAGTGTCATTCCAGTATGTAATTCATGTTAATCCAACTAATGTGTGTGCTCACTGGGTTCATTTCTCCACTCAGTATCTATGATCTAATAATTCAGTGTTAATATGTGAATGATGTTGATAAGGAGCCTCTTGATTATGACTAAGTGAAGGACCACCCTGTGTGAATCCCTGCTCATTACAAATAGATGAGAAATTAATGGAACCAGTTGATTTATGTTTCACTGACACGATGCTGTTCCAGCCACTATACAAACACCCTGTGGCTGGTTCTACCTCCCTAACCACTCCTCCTCAGAGCGCCGCTGCCAAAAGGAATGTGTTGTCACTCAGCAAACCTGGTAAAAAGAAGGTAAAAGGAAAAAAACCTGGAAAGAGTAATTTCCATGACTCTGATCCGATGGCCCCTTTTTCCCAGTCTTACCCCCAGTCAATGATCCACACCTCCCCCTGGTGTCTCCCCTGCCATATTTGTCTTCTGTGCAACATAAAGTAATAATGCTCTGTCTGAGCTGTGGGTGCACAACGATGGATCTGTGGCTTTTTGCATATGAATAAAGCCCAGGCTCATCACTTAGAGATACAATGTTGTTTTGGTGTAATAAGCTGGTCTTCCTTTCCCGGGGACCACCCTGTCATCGGTCTCTAACAACCTCATCCATCATCTTGAAGTTAGAGTAACAACCAGAGGATCCCTTTCTCCCAGAACCTCCCGCTGACGACCCTCCGCTTCTCCTTTCATGCTCTCAAAAAGCAAAAGTCTGATAAAATTAGGGATGTTTGAGAAAGAGAGACAAAAAGAGACACAACGTGACAATTGAAATCAGTTCTGAAATGTTTGTGCTCTGACACGTTAACTGACAGTAGAGAGACAATAAACAAAAGAAACAAATTGAATCAACAAATTGAATCAACAAATTGAATCAACAAATTGAATCAACAAATTGAGACGTGGTGGAAACTTCCTGTGATCTGAAGTGTTTGTTGTGTCCAGTAGTCATGAGGGGTCTGAACCGTTCAGAGATGATAAGGCTCATAACTTCCCATTCTGCATTACTGCTGAAAATCTGGTTGATTTTTGAGAGCATGGAATTATGAACATTTTATCACTGAAAACTTGTTGTGTCTCAAAATCCAAGGTGAAGGATCAACACCACTCTCATGGCTACACATTCAATGTATATCTGCAGCTAGCGGCTGATTAGTTAAGCTTAGCATAAAGAGTGGGAAACAGCTTACCTGTAGGTAACTAGATCCACCCACCAGCACCTCTGAAGCTCAGCAATCAACATGTCATGAGTTATTTCTTTCATTCATAAAAAATTTGAGCTGCCAAATCACTTGCACATCAAAGTAGTCCGTTGATAAGTTTCCACGCTGTGCAGGTCTGAATCAAATGCTGTCCTGATCTGTCCTCTGTGCTAAATCCATCTCTTTCAATGTAAATACCCAGAAACACAGTGAGAGAAGCAGTTTTCTCATAAGTCATTGGAAAATATTTTTGTCCTTGTGCAGAAGAGGTTTAAAAATATATATAAGATCGGCCCGAGACTTTCAAATTTCATTCACGCCAACATTGTAACGTCCGCTGCCTGTGAGAGAGTGAGGAACAATCCTCTGCCTTCATAACTTTATATTCTGTTTCCCGTAGTAACAATGCTACCCTGTCATCTCCTGCACCAGGTGCCAAATACTGTGACTCTTAATTATGGAGGATTTACATAACAGAGAGGCCTTCCGTGGGAAAGACACAGAGATGTTATCTGAACAGATGAGTGGAGCAGTGTGAAGTATCCCATGTCTGACAGAGCACTGTGGGAATGTGAGGTGTTAATATGTCAGTGTTCGAGGTCAGAGCCAGGCTAGCATTATCCCCCTCTTTACAGTCTTTGCGCTAAGCTAGGCTAAGTCTCTCATGGCTCCGTACACAACAGACAGACACGAGAGTGGTGTGAATATTCTCATCGAGTTCTCGGTGTGAAAAGAAAGAAGCAGATTGACTAAATGTTGATTTAACAAATAATGTCTTTGACTTGTCTCACCAAAATGTCAAATCAGGAGTCGGCCCCGGGTGACCTGCTGTCACCTTTGACCCCTGAGAGCATCAACGGCACGGACGAAGACAGAGTCACACCAGAGCCACCGCCACCCGCTGAAGCCAGAGCAGAGCCTTCCCAGAATGCACTGCTCTTCACACACAGGTAAACATGAGGTCACAGCGACAATGCGACCTGATTAAAGTCAGAAATGGAAAGGCAGAGTGTTTCCGATGAGGATTTTCATTCGGTTCCAGCTCCTCAGTGTCTTTCTGACCTTTTATATGTGATGCTGCTCATCTACTTTTCAGAATCAGGCTGTAACTGAAAAACCAAACAGTTTCTAGTTCTGAAATTCTGCACACTTCCTATATTTTCTTTGTCTAATGCAAAACATGTCCATCGTCTATATTTTTAGGCCTACAAGTGAAAATCAGTTTATAAAACATAAAGGAATGTCGGTTACGGCTTTAATCAGATTATCAACTTTTTTTTATCCAGCTCTAGGTTTCAAACATTTTATCGACTAAAATCTGATTAGCAGTGAAATGAATGGGCAGATTAATCCTAATGAAAATAAATGTTTGTCCCGCTCACATTCTTATTTTTTCCTTTTTTCTCTCCGTAGTTCCAGTTCGACCAGCATCAATAAGCACTGGGAGGCGGAGCTTGAGGCCCTCAAGGGGAACAACGCCAAGCTGACAGCAGCTCTGCTCGAGTCCACAGCCAACGTCAAGCAGTGGAAGCAGCAGCTGGCAGCCTATCAGGACGAGGCGGAGAGGCTACACAAACGGGTGATCACCGGGCACAAACAACACCGAAATATAAAGTGTCAGACTTCTGACAATATAAGACATATAAGGGTTTATTTTTCCCACATCGAGACGAAGGTTTCTCTTTTGTTTTCCAGGTGACGGAGCTGGAGTGTGTGAGCGGTCAGACGACGGTCATCAAATCTCAGAAGACAGAACTAAACCGAACAATCGAGGAGCTGGAGTTGGATCTGAGGGCCAAAGAGGAGGTGGGACCAGTCGACGTGTCGGTGTCATGTGAGCTCCCAAACACACGCATCCTGTTTGGTCTGAACATTTTTTACTCGTTTCTACATATTTCAGGAGTTGGAGCAACTTAAAGAAGAGGTGCAGAGTGCCCACGAGTTTCAGTCCCACAAAGACTCTCTCTCTCAGAAACTACAGGCGAGTAAACACTGTGCTGACATCAACATGTTGCAGATTCTGCCACAGAAACAGTAAATATGAAAGAGAAAAACTTTCATATCTGCTCCGGATAAACCTGGAGTCCACACTGCTCCAGAGTTCTGGAGCCACAAAAACAGTTTGGAAACGATGACGTAAAGTAGACCTTCAAATTGTTTTTTAGTGGAGACGATGTAGCCTTCGCTGATTCGTTAGTCTCTTATCACATGATCCTCTACTACGGGTAGAAAACAGCAGTTGAACACAACATGGAAAATCAATTACAAGCGTTACTGACCCTGTTTTTCAGGATTTTTAGTATTGAATGGAAACGCGTGTGTGGACAGAGATTGTTGTTCGTTCAACAAACTGGAGCCAAAATGGCGGCAAACCCATCGTTTCCAGTAGTACAGTGTAACTCAAATCCAGTATTAACATTACTACTGTCAACATGCCTCTTTACTTATTCATGAATTATTTGTTAAAAAGTTAGAAGAGTGAAAGTATTTGATTTTGACCACATCTCAACATGTTTACATTGTAGGTCATTATAAAACAGTTTCTCAATGTGAAAAATCAAGTTGTTGCTGTAACATTTTAGTTTTTCATTAAAAATTTCCTTCTAAATCATGATTTCACTTTTTTAATCTTGACAATTCAGGATTGATTTAATGTCAATGTAAATTTGATCAATTTTAAATTAAATCAACAATTTAGTAAAATCTGTGAAAAACACTGAGAACCAGGTTCTTCTTTTTATTTCGTTCTGTCTTTAGCTTTTTCTTTTCTGACAAATGAGACAATGAATTAAAGGTTGTATTGTTTGCGACAGGACTCGGAGTCGAGGAACCAGACGCTGGAGGCCCAGCTGAGCGACCTGGAGCAGCGGCTGGAGGGCAGCCAGCTGGAGAGAGAAGACTTTCGCACCAGCCTGCGCTCCCTGCTGGAGCTGCTGGACACCAAGATCTTCGAGCTGACCGAGCTGCGGGACACGCTGGCCAAGCTCATCGAGGGGAGCTAGACACACACACACACACAGACACACACAGACACACACACACACGCACGCCTCCACTTCCACCGACGTCAGCGCGGCAGCCTGTGTGGCCCGGAGAGTCGCTCTAATGAAAGAATTCACCTGCATGTTGGCACTCACATAATCACAGACATGTACAACAACTTGAATTCTCTTCTCTTTCAGTTCCACATGTATACGATACGTGTAAAAGAGTATGTTTACACACTTTATGCATTAACGGTACACACATTTTGCTACGTCCGCATCGTTTACAAAGTGCGGGGGGGCTTCGCTCGGGACACGCCTTCCCTCCGCCCGCTCCACTCTGGATTATTCTCGACTTTGTGACCACACAGAAACTCTGAATGAATCCGTTTTTGGGGGAATTTTTTTTGAATATCGTTCCGTTCGAGCAGACGTTACATTTTCTTCCTGCTTTCTGCTCCTTTGTTCATCACGACTTTTTTTCGGCTTCGCTTTGGTGAAGTTTTGTAAACATCCGGAGCCTACGATTGTTCCCATTCTTCTTTTTTTTTTCTCTCTCTTCCTCACTTTTCTCAGCCACCGGGGGTCATTGTCAGCCAAATGAACACTGTCAAGAGTCGACACTGGCTTTTCTTACACCCTGAGAGTGATCTCTTTTTTTCATTAATGAAACTCTGGAGGGTCGAATGTGATGAAGAGTTGCGTGCTGATGTTCCTCCTCTGACTGAAATCCACTGTTGGACCGCCAAAAAAAAAAAAAAGGCCATGGAGGACTTGCAGTATGTCTTATATTCTTATACAATATATGAGCAATACAAAAAGGGAGCGTCTGAGGGTTAATAAACACTTCCCACTCTCACTTTCAGGTAATTTTACCCCTGTCTTGATTAGACCACAAGGGAGGTGGGATTTTATGCAATAGTTTTTCTTTCTATCTAATTTTTTTTTAAAGAATATTATTGTAACAAATTCATAGTGCACTTGTAAAAATGGGGTTTGTGTGTGTGGGTGAATCAGATGATCTTGTTTTCTTTCCCTTATTGTTTCTGTTGCTACTTGAAGTGCAATGATTTAATCCTTTTTCTTCTTTTGTTAATTTATTACTCAAAGAACTGAGTTCGTTCTAATGATAAGCTGTACGAAAAAAGCAAAGATCTTTATTTACATCTCCTTTTCACTTCATCTTTTTCTATAGTATGGTACGTGGGTGTTGAGGTACTTTAGTTTTTGGAAAAACTGGCAATATTTTTGAACTATTTATCAGAGCAAATGAAAAAAAAAAGCCAGGCGAAGGAAGTTCGAATTTGCAAAGAATCTGGTTTGTTTCTTTTGCCAAATGACGTTTTCCTGTACAGAATTTTTGCTGACTTTGCCTTTGGTACAGAGATGCATCAACGGTAGCTAGCTAGCGGTACTTTCTTTCTTTCGTGGGATTTACTATTGCCAAAAATTCAGCGTCGCTGAGAGGAAGAGGGTCCGTGCACCTGAAGAACACTACTTAAGGGCTTGTTGTCGGTTCTGTTACATTCGGGAGACTTGAACGATTTTAGCAGTGACTTTATCACGTTGACTCTTGCAGCTTGAAATGGAGAAAAAAAAAACATTTGAATAATACTTTTAAATGTTGATTATACCACATGATTAAAAACACAAATTGTAATTTTGAGTTTATAGTAAAACAAAAATGAAAATTGAGTTGTGTCGTTCTTTTGCAATCTGATGGGTCTTTTCATAGAAGGTTACCAAGGAAACCGACCCCACCAGTCTCACCTGGTCCAGGTCAGGCTAGTTTTCAGGATTTAAACTTCAGTTCATGTCACTTCAGTTTCTGACTTGACGCTTCAAAATACGTAAGTTGCTTCAAAATAGTTTTGAGACTGTGAAGTGCGGTGCACCAATTTCTCTGACCTTTTCTTCTACAAGGTTTGTTCATATATGTCCGTCTCTTCAAACTCACACGTGTGTAGATTTCTCCTTTCAGACCGGATTGATTCATGTCACCTTTTCATGATAAGGTGTGAGTTTCTGAGATTCGATCAACACTAAGAAGTTCGACAGTCAGAAAGCAGTCAACCAAATCAACAAATTCAGCAGGGTAGCAGTTTGAACATGTTGAGTGTACGGTGACAGACATCAGCAGGTGGTGTTACATCAGAGAATGAGTCAGTCACACTGACTCTGAGGCAGCGAGAGAAGTGACAGAAACAACAACAGTTAAAAGGTCGAAGCTGCTGTGAGAAAATCTGCCAATAAAAATACTCAAACCTGATATAAACATTTTAAGTTTATGCCACGGAAATATAAAATATGAAGGAACTTAATGCCCAAGTCTACATTTAAGTGTTTATATGCTGGTCACAGACAGACCAATCCAGTCTGACTTTATGAAGAACATTCAGACATACTTTGGTGTTTATTTTATTTTTATTTTTAAAAGGACAAAAAATATATATATAATAACTAGGATATAGAAAGCAGAGAGGAATGTCATGATAGGAAACCAAAAAAGCGACAAAAAGAAAAGCTTATAAAGTACATTTACATTTGTATGCTTTAAAAATGTCTTTAAAATATGAAGCTTCAATAAATACTTCAATACATTTAGGCATGCGGATATAGGTTTTTTTGACATGATTTACATTTCATTACAGTAAAATCCATAGAATGACTTTTATCTTCATTATTGCACTTATGTTGTGATGGGTTTCGTCCTCGAACCGGCCACATGCATAAGGTCATAAAGGTACAAATAAAAGATGGAGGGAAAACTACGAGTCACAAAGTGGATTCTACAAAAAGCGGAAAAAATAAAAAGCAAACAGAGCAGTGTGAGGAGGTGAAGGTCAAACAGGTAATCTACTGTTTAATATCAGTAAAGGTGTGTGTGTGTGTGTGTGTGTTTGGGTAGAAGAGGAACTACACTCACACTGAGTAGGAATTATGTTTTACACTTGGCAACAGTGACTCTGTGTGTTTCACAAAGTTCAGCATGAGAAACGCACTCGTTTAGCTTTCATGAGTTAGATGAGAGGATCGATAACCACTTCAGTCAGCAGGCAGTTAGCTTAGCATAAAGACTGGAAACAGATAGAAACTGTTAGCCAGGCTCTATTCTAAAGCAGCAAAAACTGAATTGACGACATTAAAGTCATTAATTTACAAGATGCCCTAACCTCAGCTCTGTAATATTTGGTAATAAATAGTTTTTTACAGCTCTAATACGCCGTTGTAGAAATGGGTTTCCATAACGACATATAAAAAGACCTGACAAATAACACAAGGTGAGGAGAATTACAGCTTTCATCATCACACCTGTCAGATTTTGTCCCTGTTTCTCTGTGAATATTTGGTGAATGGCTGTGGCAGATTGTAAATGTGTTTAAATGTAAATACACTACAGGGCCACAACTTACATCATCGTTTAAATTTAATAAAAGCTAACTAATATTTTTACTTGCATTGTTTCTCTAGCTGAACTCCTTAATGTGGTTTGACGTAGTCCAACAACAGGATGTTGATTTGTGAGTTTCAGAGGATCTTTGGATTTGTTTATACTTCTCATTTAACTGTTGAACAAGAGAGAGAATTCATGTCTTTATTTCCCTAAATGTCAAACGGTTTCTTTAAATGAAGCCATGCCGCTCAGTGCCTACTGACGTGTTAACTACAGGAACATGTGTTTTTCAGCTGGAGACAGGTTTGACACAGATCATACATAATAAACAAAAAAACAATCACACACACGCAAAACTGAAACAACTCCATGACCAAAAAAAACACAACAAGGCAGTGGAAACGGAGAGAGAATCCGGGGTAAATAAAATCAGAGTAAAAACCACAAACAAAATAAAAAGGTAAACAACACGTATGATCCCGATAGCGTTGGGTGTGGCGAGCAGGAAGCTGCGTCTGTTCCAGCAGAGGGCGATGAACTACGCTCCGGTGCACTTCATGTTTGTTTGTAATGCTGCTCCACATCTGGAGTCTGTTATGTACATGTGCATTAAAGCTTCTTTTTTTAATTTTTTTTTTTAAAAAAAGGGCTGGACGTTGCTTTCAAAACATTTTAAACATTTTCCCCACTTCCTGAAGATCTTTTCAAAACCTCATAATTGCTGTTTTCAACTAATTGATTTTGTGTATAAAATAGTAAAAAAAATGCCTGTAACAATTTCCTTAAGCCCAAGGGGACATCTATAAATGTCTCCTTGTGTCTGCCCATTAGTCAGAAACTTAAATATTTTCAACTTGCAGTATAAAACAGTAAAATCAACGGGAATGGTTACGTTTGAGAAGCTGAAACCAGAGAATATTCAGAGTCTTTGTATTAAATATGGAAATAACGGCTGATCTTCTGTCGAGCGATTCTAATAATGATTTAATGTTCACAAAACTTGTTTTCATGATCAGTTTCCACCAGAGTTTACTATGACTGCTTACTGGGATGGTTTCCTTTTGGTCATGTGTTGAAGAGTAACTTAACATAGGGTGACCACTGTGGAACTTGTTATTCATCAGAGGGAATACTGGCCACATATTAAATATAACTGGATACCTATTTGTTCATTTTGTGTCAAAATACTGTGTTTGGGCAACTTTAAAAGTGGTTTGGGATGAAAAACGATCAGTTAAACAAGCTAATATCCAATGCTGCTTCAGAAAAGATGAATTTAAATGTCTCTGATAATATATATATACTCTTGTGAGCTGTAAGTGGTCTGTATTTATATAGTGCTGAGCTTCAGTGTGATCCAGTGTGGGAGGTAAGCTGGTTATTAGGATCATTACCTAATATGAAGGATCTCACTTTATTTCTACGGTTCCATCAGCTCAATTATGTATTTGCTATAGTATAAAGTCTATATAATGTCCTGGATTCAGTCAACTTGAGCCCTGCTTTTTTGTTGGTTGTTTTTTGGGCCTATGCTTGTTGAGATTTTGTCAGATTTAAAAGCCTTTTAAAATATAATAAATGACCTATTAGAAGTTCCAATGTGCAATGTAGCCATGGGACTACCAGTGGATTATTCTGATACTGAAAAAAACGTACAAATGTGACAATTCTCGGGCTCAAGCTCTGCTGGTGTCTCTATTTTTCCAGGATAGTTTAATAATATGTGGAAGTTCACTTGCTGTGGATAGTTGATAAAATGATATACTTGTAAACTAGAGGTCCCACTGCATCTTACAATCCTGTGCTGAGCTCTAACCCAGAGAAAGAAGTGATGCTCTGAATTTAACTTTCACCATAAGCTGCATCTTTGACACAAACACCTTTCTCGTGTTGTATCATATTTTGACCTTGTATAAGTGAAAATGCTTTAAGAACTATGGCTAATTCTCCAAATACACCAGTGCAATGCTGGTTCTGGTATTGTAACACCAGCATGATGAAAAGGACCCATAAACCAAAATGTGCAACTTTTAGTCGTGTGGCTCCACTTCTCATATCAGACTAAATAACGGAATAGTTCAACGTTTTGGGAAACTCACTTATTCTCTCTGAGACCATTAGAACAAGTGTGAGTTGTGAAAAGCTGCTTCCACACATGAAACGAGTCTCCTGCTGTGTTGTTCATGTGTGAAAGAGAAACTCTGGAGAAGATTCTCCGGAGTTCATGTCTGAAAAGTGAAACATGCAGCAGCAGCAGCGTCCTTATCTTCCAAAATGTCAAAGTACTTCTTTCAGTAAGTGTGAATTCTCTTGTCCTGCATCCATGTACATGTTTGGGCATTCTTATGCACTTGACATCTCCTATGTATGTTTGTAATGTAAAAATCATACAGAAAAGGTATTGGTGGAGAGTCCGAGTGCTTTGACAGTGAGAGAGAGAGGTGAAAAGAGAAAAGACAAAATACTCACTTCTTCAAACAAACCCATCACAGCAAGCTACAGTACAGTACGACTCCAACGTGTGGATGGATTCCCCGGGAGGTCAGAGGTCGTGTCCTCGCCGAGAACGCCACAGCAGCGACATAAAAAACAACAACAACCTTAGTGGTCCGTCTTCTACAAACCACACGCACAAGTATGAAACTAATTGAGCCGCTTGTCTGATATTTTAAAAAAAGTGAATCAAGGGTTTTCTTGTTCAAAATTGCACCGAGGTATCACCAGGTGCTGGAACTCTGAGGTGTCCGCTTAGCTTCAGCCATTGTACAGTAACTCTTCATTTTGGCTCCACACATCCATGAAAGAGAGAAGTAAAAAAAAAAGAAACAGATCCTTCTGAGGAACTAGTTTTCCCAGTCAGTGCACGGGAGGCCTTCGTCCTCGGACTCGGACTCGGGCGACGCCTCCTTGATTCTCCTCAGAGCCTCGTGGATGCTGCGGGTCAGAGCGTCGGCCGAGTGGAGGAAGCTCCGGGCCTGACGCTGCTGCTGCTCCGGCCGGGTGCGGACCTTCTTCAGCCGGACGCCCTGCCGGATCTGGGCCAGGATGTTCTCGCTGTCGTCGTCCGGGTCTGGGGCCAGGACTCGCAGCTCGGCCTTCCTCAGGTGGAAGCTGCCGCGTTTCAGAGAAGCCAGCACTTCGTCCATGGGGGAGCTCGCTGCAGACACACACACACACACACAAACTGTTTACTTCACATAGGAGGCAGCGTTTGAGTGAAGCTTTGAAATCACTGCTGGTTAACATTTTATCTTTATCAGCTGTAAATATGTAAAACAGTCTCTCTATTCACACATTTTAAACTTTTCTATAATGACGTTCAGACAAAGAAATGATGATTGATGAGTATTGGTGTCAGGTGTTAGGCCAAAAATGAGAGGAGGAACCTTTTTATTTTTTTCACTTTGCATGGTGAAATTTAAGTGGAAATGATGAGAATAAAGTTGAACTAAATCAGAGGAGAAATGTTTCTTTTCTCAATTTTGCATATGAAGAGATACAAGGAAATATGTGCTGCTTTTTTAGCATAAACAGTTTGGTATTAGCATCAAGACGTTGTTCTGGTTTTATACAGTGGCATTTTATTTTTGAAGGACTTTGTTTACTTTTTGTAGTTTACTACAATTTGAACTAAATCAGAGGAGAAATGTTTATTTTCTTAATTTAGCATATGAAGAAATACCAGGAAATATGTGCTGCTTTTTTAGCATAAACAGTTTGGTATTAGCATCAGGAAGTTGTTCTGGTTTTATACAGAGAACAGACGTCTGGAGACAAATGTGGAAGGCAAAACTTTGTCGGCTGAATGTAGCTGTGATTCTGTTTGACTGCACAGTAACCTGTTCATCTTCAGTTGTGTTCATGACAAATCAGCTGCTTGATAAGTATTTGACAGCTTTCTGAGGCCGTCAGTGCCCTTGGCTGACACTGCCAATATCAGTTTAAACAAAACACAATATCTTTGTTTCATAAAAGCCAGGATTGCAAGTCCTCACCTCTCCTCCACTGTGAGGAGTCGAGTGAAGCCGTCTTCTTCAGCTTGGTCCTGGCGTTCAGCAGCTGGCTGCTGTCGAAGAATCGAGGGGAAAACGGAGCCAGAGGCAGTGAGGAGGGTTCGGACTCGTGTCGCAGCACCGGACTGAGTGCTGCTGGGTTCCAGTGCCCGTCCTCGCCCTGCTGCTGCTCCGAGGGAGGAGGCGGTGGAGGAGGAGGCGGAGGAGGAGGTGGGGGAGGCAGCGAGAGGAAGGGAGGCGAAGAGGCCAGGCCACTGAGGTCGACCGTCGGTAGAGACATGGTGTCGCAGCCGCAGGCGTCGGGCGGGGGGGGAGCGTGGAGCTGGGGGAGGTCGGAGACGCAGTCGGTCTGGACGCCGGCTGCCTGCGTGTTGGGCTGCTGCCCCCCCCTCCTCCGGCTGTGAGCCTGACTCAGACGCAGCCGGCTGGACTTCAGAGTCACCTGGCCCGGGTACCGCTGAGTGGGGGGGGGAACAAACAGAGTGAGGACAGACTCAGAGGAGGCTGCTGGAGTCGGACATCAGACGGCGGCTGTTCTCACCTGATTGAGGCTTCGCAGCCGGTCCAGCGTCCTCTGCCTGTCCTGACTCACCCGGGCGTTCTGTCTGGCCTCATCGTCTGCTTCATGCTCTCCTCCCTGGACAGGAGACAACAGATTGTTTTAGTGGTAATACTGTGGTTTATTAATGTTCTTGGGCAGACACAAGAGGCACTTGTTTTTAGTTGATTCTTTGTTGTCTCTAGAAGTTCAGATGCACTGGTCCATTACTATTTGAACCTCAGCATCTAGGGTTCAAAATTGGTAAAATTATACATTATATACATTATATGCATATTGTTGTTATAATTTTTCAGTCAGTTGAGATAAATCTTGAGGAGAAACATTTTGGGTTGTTATGTGTACTTTTACTTTTGATACTTAAGTACATTTCAACACCAGATACTTTTGATACTTAAGTACTTTTAATATGAGCTACTTTAAGTCTTTTACTCAAATCATTTTCTGACGGGTGACTTTTACTTTTACCGAAGTCACTTTCAGGTGAGATATCTGTACTTTTACTCAAGTATGGCTTTCAAGTACTTTGTACACCACTGTGTGTAAGTTAGAAGGATTACAGCAAAACTACAGGACGGATTACTCAACACTTAGTGGAGGGATGTGGTATAGGTCAGGAAAGAATCCTAGATTTCCCCCCCACTTTCTTTAACACTGCGTTTTTAACAATTCGGTTGTTTCTCAGTGATCTCGATGGAAAAAGTCACGTTTAAAGGACTGATATTTATGAGAGATCAATTTAGTTCAGATCCACATAAAAATCCAAATCTAGTGAATTTAAATGTGGCTTCATCAGGGGACTGTTGAGCCTTGGAGCACATATACGCTCTCTAGTTCTTAAAGTAGTTGCTTGATTGATTGATTTGTTTATTAAAGGCGTCTTTCACACACAAAATAACTGGTGTTTTCCTGTTTAGTGTGGTTTGATTTTGCTGTCGTGAAAGTTATCAGTCCAACTCTACTATGGACAAAGCTACCTAAACACGGACAACTGGAAAAATGATTTATATATTCATGCAAATTATTCAGCTACACCTGTACATCAGCACACAAGGGTTTTGAATATCTCTCTGAAAGCAAAACTGTTCAAACAGGTTTGAGTTGTGCTTGTGTCCCATTCCCTGTGCGTGAGCTGTTCCTCATTAAAAACACATCAACAAACCCACAGTGATGTCACAAGGCAAGGGCCCCTTTCCCTCCCTTTACTTCCTGTTCATCACCTATAATGATATACGGGGTCTAGTGGCAGTGTGAATTATTAATGCTCATAATAAATTATTTGTCCATGAACCTATTAGAGAAAATAAATGAATACCCTGGCAACATTGAGCAGGACTTTCCTTTTTACATGACTCTGTGCTTACAGCTGACAGCCTATTGGCTCACACGATACTAAATGACAACAACAACAACAACTAAAATTATCATTTGCCAAATCATAACATGTAGTTTTGATGAATTCAAAAACACAACATCTGAGAAGACTCAGTTTACATGATGGTTGCATTGTAAAGACTACTGTGGAAATCCAGGTAAAAACTCATCAGCTCAACCTAAAGCATTACTTACATCCAAAACAAACCAAATTCTAACAGCTGATGGTCTGTACACATTGTAAGGCAAGTCATAAATTGAAAACAATTTGAGTGACATCTCCTGAACATAGAAGCCTTGAATCCGTTTTTTACAATATTTAAATGAAAAAATTATGATTATTTACCACCTTATGTATGTGGTTGTTATAAGTTCTGTCCACTAGAGGGCACACCGACATTAGGTTACCAATAAACATTTGAAATAACCAGTATTTATGAAAATAGAGCAAACACATACAGAAGATTTTTTAAATATTCAACCAAAACAACAGCACTACTTGACCAAGGACAGTTGTGTCACATTTTCGGTCAATTTTTCCTCTGGTGTCTGGGCATCACATTTCTATAACAACCAGACATGGTTCCTATCCCATGACTCACTCAATAGCCCACTTCACTGTAAACATGTGCACCTCAAGTAAGAATTACTGTCCATGATCGATCTCCTTCAAACCTCTCACTCCTGCAGCTTCACATAAAACAGAACCTTCCATGGAGCCATAGCTACAAAAAAAAGGTCAGGCCACACACAGTTTTCATCTTTTCATCCCAGAACCAAACACTTCCAGCTTCCTGACACTTCTCAACCCTATGGTATAAAACACCCCTCTGTTTCACAATGCAGTAAATATGTAGAGGCTCTTGTATTGTGTGTGCCATGATGAATCTTCTGAGTTTTACCTGTTTCAGTGGCTGAGGAGAACTGCTGTCAGCTGGGTCGCCTTGGCCTCTCTGCTCTATCTTCTGGTTGTGATTGACTATACAGATTTCCTATGAATGGAAATAGAAATAAAACACAAATTATAGAAATAGCTGCACTTTCTCCAGATATCTCCACAACAAAACCCGACTTCATCATCAGTCGTCAGTGCTGACCTTCTTGTTTTTGAGGTAGACTTTCTTGGTGGTGATGCGACCCCGGCGAGCCTCCAGCTGCCGCGTCCTCTGCTGCAGGACGCTCAGGTCTTCGTCCCTGAGGGGGGAGGGCGGCGACGCGGGGTCTTCCTCTCCCTTCATGGCGTCCGGGCTCTCGAAGGCATCGTAGTACACAACCTCATCCTGACGCTCTGGTGCAACATGAGAAGAGAGTCATCAAAACTCTGCCGTGTACAGACTGTTAGTTCAAAAGCTGCTGGGACCTGTCACCAAACAATGAACAGTTAATTTACCCGTTTATAAGCTGCCAGATGAACATGTGTACTGGTCAAAGTCTATGTTTAAGTTATATTATTAATAAATTATTCTATTTGTGTCTTTATCAGAAGGAGTGTAGAAGTCAAATTAGTGATTCGTTTGATGCTGCAGCATGATTTCAAAACAGACCAGAAACCAGGGCAATGGAAAAGTTTATTTATAGAAAATGATTCAGCAAGTAGATTTGGTTGATGATGATAATCAGTTATTTTTTAAGCAAAAATACTAAAATATCTCCTAAAGGGTGAGAGTTATTTTCTGCTTTGCTTGGTTATATGACTTTTGGGTTTTGGACAAGATATACGCAACCTGAAGACGGTTCTGGAAAAACTGAAAATAGCATTTTCTCACGTTTCTTAAAAAGTTTTTATAGAATACTAATACATGAACATGAATAAAGACACCATCATCCAGGTAAAAACTCATCAGCTCAACCTAAAGCATTACTTACATCCAAAACAAACCAAATTCTAACAGCTGATGGTCTGTACACATTGTAAGGCAAGTCATAAATTGAAAACAATTTGAGTGACATCTCCTGAACATAGAAGCCTTGAATCCGTTTTTTACAATATTTAAATGAAAAAATTATGATTATTTACCACCTTATGTATGTGGTTGTTATAAGTTCTGTCCACTAGAGGGCACACCGACATTAGGTTACCAATAAACATTTGAAATAACCAGTATTTATGAAAATAGAGCAAACACATTTCTTAAAAAGTTTTTATAGAATACTAATACATGAACATGAATAAAGACACCATCATGCTACACCCCACTGTGTCCATCAGATTGTTTACTTTTGCCTACACAGACAGAAAGCATGCACACTACAGTCTGTCCCACTCAGGACATGCAGATGCTTACCTGTCATCTGCCTGCGCAGACTCTGCAGCTGAGAGTTGAGCAGCAGCTCTTCACAGCGCAGCACCTCCGCCTGGATGTCATACAGCTGCATCTGCAACTCGTAGTACAGCGCCTCCAGCTGGTCCAGACGCAGCATGGCGTCCTCTCCACCTTGCAGACCCTGCATCTAGAGTCACAAACACATGATCATGTTACACTTCCACTGGAGTAAAAAGGACAAGCTGCAGATTTAGCAGATTTTCCAAAGTGCTTTGCAACTCTACCTGATGTGCATTTGTTTTAAAGTGGCTCAGTGGATATAGAACCTGAGGCACTTTTGCTGTTCTCTCTAAATGCTGAGCTCCACCACTCTAGTTTAGAAAAGGTGAACTGGAGTTCGGGAATATTTTAAAGAACTGTTTTTACACCGGCGGTCATTCCCATTGAGTCATTTCCACTGGTGTAGACCAGGATGTTATGGACTCCATCACAGGATGTCTGAGCCGTGAGGTCATTCTTCCAACATGGCTATTATCAGGCTGTTTTATTCAAATGTCCTCATCTCTCATTGTTGGCATTGGGGCTTTTGGGTTAGGGTTACTAACTTACTGAGCATTGCCACCTCTTTAAAAACCCACCCAGTTAAACTTCACAATCTAACACTGACACACACAACTTGGTCTACATGACTGACACCTTACCTCCTCCTTCAGGCCGTGTTTCCTCTGCTCCAGGCAGATTTCTTTGGCCCTCATCAGCTGCAGAGTTTCTCCGGAGAAGTTGTACTGCAGACGCTCCATGCGTTCAACTGCTGCCGCCCACGCCGACTTGCCAAACTTCTTCTGGTCAGCACGCATCCGCTCAAAAAGAGCTGCAACACAGATTCAAATGAGTTTGAGTTTCTACTTGTTTCTATTTATTGGTTGTACAGTGAACGTCTTTGAATTTTAGATTGTTGGTCACACACAAGATGACATTTGAACAATCAGCTTGGACATTTTTTTTTACTATTTTCTAATGCTGTAAAGCTTAAACCTTTTTTTTGCGAATTTTGAAAATAATCGTGAACATAATTGTTGACTGAGTGGATGAACACAACAGCAGTGTTTGACAATAACTCTGAGTTACTTGAAACCTATTCCTTGGCTAAACAGCATTCAGTTGATTCTTTGCATAGCTGAGATGGTTTGTGGATGAAAATACTTTCGGAGCAAGGTGGGGAGAACACTGGCATGTGAAAGGTCAGAGATGAGGATCCTGTACAGAGAAGGTTGTTTTAAAACGTCGGTTTGAAATCCGCCCTTTCTGTGTTTACCTTTCTGGGATCGAGTCGTGGTTTCGAAGAACTTGACGGTCAGGTCCTGTATGGAGAGCACAGCCGCGTGGGCCTTCCTCTGCCACTCCTCATCCTCCCTCCTCAGGCCTTCCACCCGACGAGGACCCAGCCGCTCCGTCTCCAGAGAGATCTGATGGGGTTAAAACAGGTCAAATAAACGGTGCCAGCATGGGCAACAAAGTTCAGTCAGTATAACTCTTAACCTACAGCCAATGGTATAGAACACAGGTTTTCAAAATCTTACACACACTGTGGGACACCCTCAGACAAGATCAAGACAACTGTCCCCTACATGAAAAAATAAACTATACTCTATCTACGTGGTGTGAAAAATGACAACTTTATATTTGATGGATTTTTCACGCTTATTATTCTTTGTCATCTCTTTTGTAGATACTCATACCCTCAGTTTTGGGGGATACAAACAGAGATTATATTCTTGTTATGCATTCAGTGGGTTAGCTGCAGATATTGAGCCCAGTTTCTTTTGTCTTCTATTTGCTTAATTGTTATTTTGGACTACTGGCACCATTAAACTGCTTGTTTGCAGTGTGTCCATGGATGCACAGAGAACAATCACTGGATTACTTAGGGAACTGAAGAAAAGTAAAAAAATATGATGATTCACTCTTGGGCCACTCTTTTTAATCTATGTCAAAACAAATTTAGGGATCTTAATGGACACTTTAGATAATTATATCCTTAGCGTCACACTGAATCTAAAAATACACTTGTACTGCAAATGTTTTGGCAAACTAGATTATTAAGAGCAGATAAAAGTTAATTCAACACCTGCAGCAAACATAAATGTAAAACTTTTTATTTCACAAACTTAAAAAATGTGAAAAAAGTAAACATTTGGTATGTGCAAAAGTTTAGCATCAAAGTGAAAATATTTTGCTTTTGGGTTGTGTTGCAGCCAGCAGAACAGGAAACATTATACGGATATGAGGGAAAAATGGATTCCACTAAATATCAACAAATCCTGAATGTGAATCTCCTGTATCCGTCAAGAAAGTGTAACTGAAAAGTGTCTGACTCCTAGAACACGACAATGATCCGAAACAGAACTCAAAATCCACCTGAACCACTTGAAGAAACACCAGCTGAAGCTTTATGGAACTGCAACAGTCACCTGATCAGAACATCACTGAAAATCTGTGTGTAGATCTGAAATACAGTGAGTAAGAGCCGGCACTGTGATATCTGCCAAACGTGGGGTTTACTAAGTACTGACTTGGTGGGATGCCCAAACTGCTGCACATACCACAAGTACTGTTTCATTCAGTCCTCGAAATAGAAAACAGCAGTGCATGAACATACATTGCTCTCAAAAATGAAGGGAAAGACATCACAGTGAAACACCAAGTCAGTTCAACTTCAGGAAGCACAAGTGATTGTGAAACAATGTCACCTGCTTTGGTGCAAATGAATGTGACAACAGATGCAATGGAGGCAAAAGCAAGACGACTCACAAAAAGGAAACGGTTTTACATGTGGTGGCTACAGACAGTTTCTCTCTCCTCATCCTTCCTGACTGATTATTTTTTAGTTTTGTGTTCTGCTGGTGTCCTTGTCACTACTGGTAGCAGGAAGGGGGGGGCACCTGCAGCCCAATCAGGTAGCACAGGTAGTCCAGCTCCTCCAGCATTACACATCCATCCGTTAGGTTTGCTGTGTCTCCCAGCCCAGTCTCCAGAGCATGGAGGAGGAACCAGGAGACCCCCGGTTACAGGAGGAGAGCTGGACAGGGCTGTAGTGGTTATTTTTAAATCAATAATGAGAGCGAAATTGATCCATTGATCCAATCACAGCGGGCAGGAAACATTATACCGCATTTCCTGCAGCATCACTGCTGAAATAACACCAGATATGGATTTGGAAGAGACCACCATGTGACCCATGATTTAATACAATGATACAAAGTGTTTTCTTTGGCATCATTGGTAGTATTTCCTTATTAATTATAGAGTCTGTTTATATATATAAATACAATTTGATTGATTGATATATATATATTTTTAAAACAAAATATACAATAGGCACAGTTGACGTTGTAGGCCGTTGCATTAGGATATAGGATTCACTTTTACTTGAAACATTCAATCAATCAATCAATCAAATTGAATTAGTATAGCCCATATTCACAAATATCAATTTGTCTCATTGGGCTTTAACAAGGTGTGACATCCTCTGTCCTTAACACTCAACAAGAATAAGGAAAAACTACTAAAAAAAACTTTTAACAGGGTAAAAATAACGTAGGAACCTCAGAGAGCCACATGTGAGGGATCCCTCTCCAAGGACAGACAGAAGTTACACATTGAAAGGCAAGTATCTATTTTCTTTTACTCAAGTAAAAAAAGTGAATGTGTTATTTCTACATTATTTCTCTGAGTACATTGCTGTCAATTTATTTGTATTTTTACTTTAGTTAAATGTTTCAGTACTTCCTTTAACCCAGTTATTACTCTGAATCAATATTCACAAATCAGACTCTGATAGTTTTTAAGTAGCTCCGTGGCCTCTATGAGCTTTGTGTCTAAGTATCTTCCGGATTTGAAAAAAAACATCATGCACTGTATGACCTCCTCTCTCCCTCCACAGCTCACCTCAGTTTGAGAACCCACTGGTCCAGATCACTGACTACAGTTGCTCTGTAATACCAGCACCTTGCAGCAGATGGTGCTACGAGCGACTAATAAGGCATGCCTGTGCTTGTTCATGTCTGGAGTCACACTAACCTAGTGTCCTACTGGGCTGGCATAAAATATTTAAAAGATTAAAAAAATCTGTGATAATAAAACAAAAGAAAATCCGAATGCACGCTGGAAGCAGTCGAGGTTACGAGGCACAACTGTGTCAAACAGAATCGGTTTCCTCCCAGCTCTCTGGCTCGGTTCAGGCCGTGTGAAAAGAGTGAGAAACGGGGAAAAAACAGTGCCACGTGGAGTTCTGTCCTGGGAGTTCACTAAAACACACACAACCTTCAGGAACAAAATGTACACAGCTTAGCTCAGGGCCTCCTGCACACACAGTCATACATACATTAATATCTCAATGTTAAACAGATGTGTGGAGGTGCTCAAAAATAAACAAGGATGTGGTAATCGCCAGCAAACCTCGAAGGACTTGATTTATGTTCGCCAGCATACCCTCTTCTCTGTCCAGGGAGTGAGTGTGTGTGTGTGTGTGTGTGTGTGTGTGTGTGTGTGTGTGTGTGTGTGTGTGTGTGTGTGTGTGTGTGTGTGTGTGTGTGTGTGTGTGTGTGTGTGTGTGTGTGTGTGTGTGTGTGTGTGTGTGTGTGTGTGTGTGTGTGTGTGTGTGTGTCTGTGTGTGTGTGTCTGCACGTGAGGGACAAGTACAGGGAGGGGTCTTTTTAAAAGGGGTGAAACAGTGAGCGAGAGGGGGAGGAGAGATTACGTCAGAGACCAGAAAGAAAACGAAAAGAGAGCAGCCAAGAGCAAAAGGTTTTACATTAAAGTAGAAATTGAACTGGAGTCCCTTTGAGCTATGATCTCACTTTTCAGATATGTTCACTGCTCATAGTGCTGTAAGTACAGTAACGTAGAGCAGTGAAAGAGCTGCACCCACATGTGAACACAACGAACAAGAGGCCCAACACTTCACAGCCACAGAGCAACAAGCAGCAGAGTCGTTTGTCTCGACACTGTGACACTAATGGCATTTGAAAAATCTGTTGTATAACCAACGTTGGGTAGTAACAGATTACTTTTAATTGGGATTACATCATTAGATAACAAAACATGTCTGATGTACTGGGTGTATTAGAGAAGTGTTCCAGTGTGTCGCAGGGAGGGGGGAAATGACCAGTGTTGGAGCAAGAAAGAAAGTTGAAGGAACTGCAGTGTCCAAAATATCCTCCCATTCATTCCTCTCCCTCATCTTCAACTTAAAAATGTAAAACATGAGAACGTCTACGTCCGATGTCGTTTGTGAAAGTAAAAGAATATCTGGTGAAAACACCTCAACTTCAACTCTGAAGAAACACATGAAGCTGAGTTTCCTTCTCAGCGACCTCTCTCAAAATAGGGAATAGGCTTACCCTGGGTTTTATACTTTTCCTTTGCTCTTGTTGAATTCTGTTGAATTGTCCCCATAGTGCTGATCTATGAGATTAAATAAGATTAGGATCTAATTTGCTCCTATACGCATCAGACTATTGTGTCCGCCACAGTAATAAGAATAATAATGGCAGACGGTTAAACTTGTTTGCCAACATACTGATGCTGAGTATGTAAAACATAAAACGTTCTATCAGGTGCATTGAGAACGTTTTTGAGATGTTGAGAGGATTTGGGGAACTAATTTTGCAGATACATGCACTTCTATGTACAATATTATGCTGATTTAAAGGATATTGTTATTCATGGATTATCATTCGTTAGAAAAAGTGCTATGTCATTTGTATACGGTAACCAAAGTGATCTGACCCAACCCTTCGTATCTTCATCCTCTTTGCATTTTGTTGTTGTTCCCTTTGTCCCTGCTGACATGTTGGCAATAGATTGTCTGATTCACTGGTTTCATATAAAGCAGAAAGAATCTACACACTTTTTCTGGCAATATACATCTCCTGTAAAAGTTCAGTCGCCTAAAGCTAGTTGGAACGTGACACTTCACACTTGTATACATTACACAGTGTCTGGAAACACGGGGAAATGCATGTAATTATCCTAATTGTCTATTCAGCTAGTTGCTTAGCAAAATAACTTTCAGAGAGATACAGATAAAGAAGCTGGTGAGTGAGTCACCTTCTTAAAAGGCAGAAGGACATGATGGAGAAACATCTTTTAAACTCTATCGTCTCTAATCGGTCACTTTCCCTCTCAGCTGCAGCCTCCTGATGGCACCTGGTGGTAACCTGACCTGATCCCTGACCCGCACAATGTGAACACCATTCAGTCATTACTGCTCATTAACATACAGTGTGTGACAGACTCAGGAGGGAGAAGTGTCACTGACAACACCACATGTTCAAAGTGTATTTTAGCTCTGCGTGGTAACTGGAGAATCCTCATGTTTTCTTAATGTTTGGGATAATAAAGCATCACATGTGCTTTCACGTTATCCGGCAGCTTGTTTATTGACTCCTCCTCGCGAGGCAGCATTGAAGGAGTGATTGAATGACTTCCTTTAGCACCTCTGCTTAACAGCTGCTGGTGACAAAACCCAGACGTGACAGACTCACTGAGAATAGAAGTGACGCAAGTTCCCGTGGCAAAGTGCTGGGATTACAGCACGGACACCGTCATGGTGGCCCTTATCTCATTTGGTTAAAATAGCCTGTAAAAGCCTTTTTGTGAGTGACACAGTTTTAGATACTAGGCAGTCTTTATCAGGCAGCTGCAACAGCCGACTGCCATGAGTCTACAGAGCTGAAAATAGGAACGATGGTGAGAACAACCAATAACTTGATGCAAATAAAAACCATTGACGCTTAGCTACGGCTTGTTCCATGGAGCTCCATTGTTTTCCAAAATCTATAAACACTTGGTGACATTGGCACTGTGCTTTATCTTGAGTCTGAAAATAACATCCTGCTCCTGGAGCTAATCACTGCACCAAATGTGTATTAATCCACTGCAGAAATAGATGCAACATTTCCTCGTTTTTGAACATTGTTTCCTGAAAACAATTGTGCCCATCTGTTAAAGGAAATTATTTTGGACAGGGAGTTGAGAGCCACAGGCAGAGAAGAGGGGTCGGAAAGTAAAACACCTTGATGGCTTTGGTTTTTAATGAGGTTGGTTGACATCTACAAAAAATGGAAAGGTCCAACCCTATACTTGTATCAGAGTTATAAAGAGAATCAGCAGAATTGGGTCCAGACTTTATCCGGGGTTTTCCTTTTTGCACATGAACAACGCAACAGGAGATCCTTCACTAACACAGAAATCTCTGGAGTGTTCACGTGAGGGGGGGTGCAGAGGCAGGATGTAACATATTCATTCTGCTGCAGAGATCACGTGTGTATTTGTTTACAGCACACCTCATCACCAAAAGCTCTGCTGACATCTTCTTCTGTGTTTTCTACGTGTATGGCACATAGCCTTCTGTAAGATATTTGTAGTGTTTTTTAGGTTTTGTTTTGCACGCGTCGAGTGTTAGAAACTTCATCACACCCACTTGGTCGATATGAACACACAGCAGGAGATCCCCACTGGATTCTCCACTGCAAGCAGGGGGGGTTGATCATGCAAGCGACAGACACAAAGATGGAAAAAATTAGAAAGCACCTACGGGAAAAGGTAAGTAGTAGAGGTCACAGAGGACGATGTCAATAGGGTTGTAGTGAGAGAGAGTGGCAGACGATGTGCTGAGAACTACATCACGTGATCTCTGCAGTGGAATGAATATGTTCCGTCCCGCCTTTGTCTGCTGCACCATCCCTCACCTGAACACTTTGGAGTTTTTTTTGTTGTTGTGAACGCGCCTTAGCGGAGAGTCTCCCGCTGTGTTGTGCATGTGTGAGAGGAGGACTGTAGAGAAAGTGTGGACCCAGTTCTTCAGAGTTCCTCCACACGACAGGTCTAAAAACAGCTATACGGCCCCTCTGGTGAATGTCGGGAGATTATCTGGAGTTCAGCGCATGTCTGAAAGCTTCTTGTGATACAAGGCCTCACATTTTCTTCATAGCTGAACGTACACTGCCGGGTCCTGTACGAAGCAGGATTTGTGATTAGCCAGATAAATACAGTTTTAACTCAGGGTTTTCATTCCTACAAAGCTGTCGCACTTCTTACTGATGTAAATCACCATTGTAACTTATGCTGAACAGCTCAAGTTATATTCAAGAGACACCATAACTGCTGACCGTTTAGATCACTGGAAAACAAGAGTCATCGATCTACAGGATCCTGATAGCGAGAAAAGAGTTTACAATAAAGTGATAAATAATAAGGAGCAGCAGATATTTGTCTTTTTTCATAACTTTGTCTTTCAATGTGTCCACTTTTGTTTTTTAAACAAACTGAGGGAGAGTTCATTACACTTAAATATAAATAAATTCATAATGATTTTCATTGAACAAAGATTCTTTGATTCTCGACAGAACTCCTGATACTTTGTGATGATCATTTGAAATAAAAACTAAACCCTCTTATGTCTTTTATGAGAAAGATGATCCACACACTGTTTAGATGTTTCCCACGAGTATAAATTACCATCTCAGTCAGACTGATCTTATCACAGATAATTAATTCTCTTCCTGATTTCTTCTGCTTTTTTCCTCTGCCAAGGAGGTCATGTTTTTCACCCGTCCATTTGTTTATTAGTTTGTCATCAGGATTACACAGAAACAATTGAATGGTTTTTCAGGAAACTTGGTAGGAGGACGGGACATGGGCCAAGAAAGAAACCATTACACTTTGGCATGACTCCAGACAAAGGGGCGGATCTAGGAGTTTTCCTTTTTTTCAACATTGTAAATGTAAATGTTTGTTGATATCTTTGAAGATTTCCCAGGGAGTGATTCATGGATCTGGATGAAAACGTACTTGTTGTCTATCCTGCACAGCTTCTGTATCACATGCTCCTAATAGTTTAGTTTAACTTAATAAGATGTGTGTTTCTTTTTACTGTAATCATATGATGATTTCACCATGTCGAATGTCCCTTTTGTCGGTTTCTGTAATCAAATTTACCAGCAGATATCAGTGTTTGTTCTCATATCGTATTACACACTTGATTCAGGGTTCAGACGATGTTGCTGCCTCTTCCACATGAACGCGCTCGTAGTAGAGTTAACTGAGACAGTCGACAACCAGCGGCGTTGAACAGTTTATCCAGGATGACCAATGTTAGGTTCAGTAAAGCCTGATAACAGAAAGACTGGGTATGTTAAACTAGCACACGTGATCACCATGGCGACCATTGCCGTGTTATAATAGAGTTGATGTGAAACAGTAACTGGAGCTCACTGAGTTACAAACTGACTTGCACAGAGAAACCACATTTTTTATTCATGACAGTACTCAGACCCTCCAGGCAACAGGACACCTGTGCTGCAGCGCTCCGACATGCAATAGGACTGTCCCACAATGCACCATTCACCAAAATACCTGACACCCTTTGTTGATGACTCATTCAGGTGTTCATTCATTCATCTGTCCATCTGCCGGGTCATTGACTGAATCAGTTAAAGTGAGATGCCTAAAACAGAGTCGAGTGGAAAACTGCCTCCCTGCATTAAGACACAGCTGAATTATCACCGTAGAGCTGCAAAGATCAGACAAGAAACTGATCACTTGATCAAACCTGTTACTATTTTGATAATTGATATATTTTTAAAGCAAATATCCACAATATTCAGTAGCTGCCATTCTTGTATTCTTATGCCATGCTGCTTTTCTGCGTTTTACATTGGTGTTATCTAAAAATATTTTAGTTTCAACAGCTGGTCTGACAAAACTAGTTGTTTTAGATGTTACCTTGTTCTCTGAGGAGTCTCATGTGGGAACATTTTCAGTATCTCTCTATTTAAAGCTGAATTTATTTCCTTTTCTGAAACGTAGAAGTGATTTGATGATGTGATATTGAGTTTTAAGAAATTGTAATTGACACTTTTCCCCTTAATTTGACATTTTATAGACCAAAAGATTAATTGATGAACTATTTAAAAGAGAAAATAATCGGAAGACCATCCAATACTGAAAATAACTATTAATTGTAGCTCTAATCAACTCTAGACTTTGTAGCCTCGGTGAACCTGAAAAGGTTGAAATGTACCACAGCAATGAAAAACTTCATGAACTCCTGATATAAAGATATTTTTGTACATTCAGTCCACAGTCTGAACCCTTCTAGTCGACGACTTAACCTTAACTCCAGTTCATTTGGTGTCATGTGCACTCACAGATAAACCCAGAACAGGCTGTAATTCCACAGCAAGCAACTGATACTCAGCGGCTGCTCTCTTTGTTTCCCCAGCTTTGCTTTGCCTCATCAAGTAAGATGCAAACTGCATGTAAATTTCAGAATCCTTTGTCCTAAGTCCCAAAACGAGAGTCTCCCTCATGATTCCCTGACTCATCAGTTTGGGAGCAACCACCCGTCTCCGCCGGTATCAGGGATTTATTTGCATACAGCTTTGTTTTCAGTCGTTGGATCGGCCTGAGGGGAGCAGGTGGTAAAGACTGAAACTTTGGCATCGAGCAGAGTTCAGATTCTGAGGAAGATCCATGAAGCATGTAGCAACAGCGTGGCCCACTAATCTGTTTTTAATAGTTTTTGGAAAACAATGGAGCTTTGGCATATCATACGATATCACCAGAGTCTAAGGGGAAAGTTCTACATGCGTTTTGGTCATTGTGTTAAATTTCTAAACTTAGATCAGCACCCGCCCAAGAATCCAAATTCCATCATAATACACAGTCATTAACACGCCCACGCAGTCAGTTGTGCTGGTTAGTGACACAATGCTGGATAAGCATGTTGTGTGAGCGACGTATCTCAGAGAAGGGAAAGTACTCGCAGCACAGCAGAGGGCGGATGACAGCGAGTCTAAGACAGACACAGTGGCAGAGACATGGACAACATGTTTCCAGTCATCGTTCAGTAACATCGCTGCTAACAAGACACAGACTTTGGCAACAGTTTGCGTCTATAGCAGCACTACTTCTTCCCAGACTCATCACAAAGTCAAACATGAACACACATGATGTAAAGTTGTTATGATTCACCGAACCAGGGATACTTCTGGTGTTCACTGCATAAAAACTTCCATAAATTTGCTTAAAAAACAAATCATCAAAACTTATCTGATAATCAGCAGGTTTTCAAGATATCCTATTACGTCAATACATTACAGTGACAGTTGTCTGTACATCCGCATACGCAAACTGCTTGAAGCTAACTTGGCATCTGTTAATGCTGCATGTTTGCCAAAATGAAAACAAAGGGACAAAAAAAATAAACAGCAGCAGTTAGAAAGTTGCTGCTGCTGTGCTGCCATGATATTTTGGATTCAAGGTTTGATAAAAAAATGATGATTGGATGGGCTAAAGTTAAAAGACTAACCACATTTTGGCAGGCTTCATATTATAAAATACACGCACAGAAGTCAACGCATTTGTAACAGTATTATATGGTCAAATAACTTTTAATCTGTGAAATGTCATCCCTGGTTTTCCTTGTTTGGGGATTTCTTTCATTAAAAACACAAGAAGATGACATTCACATCTCCTTAAACTGGTAACTCATTTATGCATGAGGTCTGGGTAACATATAAATAATGCCAACTTAATCATTTTGAGTCTATTTTTGTTGTTGGATAAGTTGTTGTATCTGTAGTTAGAAAATGTCCATCCATTCTCAGACTGTACTTTAATGTCATTAAATGCATTTGTTCAGAAACCACCTTAATGAGCAGTATGTCCCTCCCTCCTGCTGGGCCGTTAATCAAGCAGGACTGTGACCTGTTGACCCGACCAGGCATGTGTTCCCACTGAACCCAGCTCTATGAAGGCTCAGAGACAGTAGAGATTAGCCTGCAGATTTACTTCCCTTTTCAAGCCTCTAATGAAGTAAAACAACAAAGATGGAGTGGAGAAAGAGTGTGGAAAACAGAAGAGTGTGCTGAGGCTGCAGAATTACTGAGTGGTTTAGTGGCCGCTGTAATAATACTTATGCTGGTTGTTAAGCCGCTCTGGGCAGGAGGGGAAAAAGCCTCTCCGGCTGATCCTCTGCCCTCCACAGCCCCCAGATGCAAAGCTAGAGGGAAGCACGGATCGGCTACTACACCATCGCTAACACATGTAGCCTCAGCAACTAATGCTAATGTCATTACAGTGGGCTTAGAAGGGCAGGCTGAATGGAGGACTTCATCGTGCAGTGGTTCAGGGCTTGCTCGCCAGCGCTAACCTTGGCTTTTTCAAACCACAAAAGAAGGCATTGTGACTGGTGGAGTGCACTGTAGCGGAGAGGCAGGAGGACACAAGTCAAAGTGTGTTCCAGGACACACCAGTAACCGGGCTACAGCGAGGTCTAAACCTACTTAAATCAAGCCCTAAAACAGATGGTAGTGCATGTGTGTGTGCGTGTGTGTGTCTGTGTGTGTGTGAGTGTGTTACCTTTATCTGCTGTCTGCGCAGCATTGCCAGCTCCCTCATGTCCCTGAAAGGCTGAAGCAGGTAGTGGTATAGCTGAGTCGTTGCCTCCAGCAGCTCTGCATACACCTCGTCCTCCTCAGGGTACACCTGCAGCAGCTCCACCATGCTGTCCATGGCTTTGTGCTTGTCCAACACCTGGGACAAGACGCACAGAGACGAAAAGACACGGTTGGGAAATTGGTGCAGACAAAGATCCACTTCAAACCTGACAAGGCTGGCGTCGTTTCATATCTATCTGTCTACAAATCAAATTAAAACTGATGTCAAAACCAAATATTAGGACTACAGCACCAATACTTGTCCATCCCAGCATTGCAGAGTTACTACTCCTTTGGTCCAAAACCCCAAAATGTTCTGTTTACGATGATTTATGACAAAGATGAGCAACAGATCCCGACTCTCATGAGAATAATCTGCAAGTATTTGGCATCGCTTCACTATTTTTGCTTCAAAAATGATTGAAACACTTAATCAATTTAAAATGTTGAAAAGCAACTAATTGATTTATCAGTGTTTCAGCTCCACCATGTTTGAAGGTTTTATGAAATGTCTATAACAGTTAACTGAAAACAATTTGGATTTTGGTAAAGCCAAGCAAGACATCAACAGAGCAACTCGTGCTCCAGGATATTACCAAGAGATTTTTATTTATTTAATCAATATATTAGAATTTTAAGACATAATTAATAGAGAGAGTAGTTACTGATTAAAGTAATTGTCGATTGTCAAATGTGAGGAGTATGAGAGTGCAGGCACATTTGCGCGCGTGTGTGTGTGGTCAGGAGTGATACCATTAAATACATTGTTTGAGTGCAGTACAATGAGAATGAATTGGCCCCAACTGTTGCTGATTCATACCATATGTCCAGCGATCCACAGACTGTGCATTGTTGATGAGATAGGCGTCATCAAGACAGCTACTGTACACACAAACACAATGCAGCTCCCAGAGATCACTGCACCCGAGTTACACAGCACAATACACCTCCTTCACGTCTGCTTCATCTGATATTGAAATGTATCACCACCCAATCTTCGTCCAGAGCAGTGAATGAAGTGCTCTTCTCTCTATAGATATGAATAGACACTCTTATGTTAACTCCAGGCTGCTTTTCCAAGGCCCTCCATGCTGGGGAGCGGGCTAGACACAGCGCGATTCAGCTCGAACACTGCTCCTACTGTTTACCTTGGGCCTGCGTCTCCGTGGTAACCGCTGACCAAACGCACACCGACTCCCTGCCCCTGCAGTCCATGCCAGCCAGGAAAGCCCCTGGGATAATTGAGTCGACTCCTGCCTGGGCACCAGCGAACGAGAGATTTGCTCTTTATCAACTTGGATTCAAACTAACTTTTAGATATAATTAGAATCAATAAGCAACATTGATTTGACAGTTCCTTGCAGATTCTTTTTATATAATGGCACATTCTACTTTAACTGTATTTACATGTTCAAATCTATTTGTTGAAGAGGGCCAGAAGGCCTGCGACTGCTTAGTGTGTTGAGCTGCTGAGCCAGCAGGATTACACGTCTTAATTCGAGCCAAAACTATTAGTCGATTAATCAAAAGCAAAAATGCCAAACATTCTTCGGTCCCAGCTTCCCAGTGCAGAGGATTTCTGCTTTTCTTTGTCCCAAGTGAATATTAACTAAACATTTACTGGTTCTGGACTGTGAGTAGGAGGACAAACAGTAATTTCAATAAGTCAGTTTGGGCCACAACAAGTTGTGATAGGCAATTTGTCATTATGTTCAAGGTAAAGAAAATAAAGACATAATAACCAGCAGGTTCATTAATCATGCTGAGTGTTTATCATGGAAGTTCATTTAACAACCTTATTTATTACTTTTCAGTGAAATTAGGGTGAAATTATATGTTGTTTCACAAAATAATGGTTTCGAAGCAAACTGTCATTAAACACTAAGAAAATAATAGTTCATTGAATGTTGTCAGTTTATGACTAGAGACTTGCAGCACAACATGAGGCTCAATTGGCCTCCAAACACCCAGTCTGCAGCCAAAGGCACTACACAGGCTCTACGACTAAATTCTCTTTTAACAGCCTCTAACGTTGTTTATGTTGTTGTTGTAACTCTTGTAAATTGTAGTCAATTGCCCCCGACGGCTGTTCCCACAGTGTGTAATAGTGTGATAGAAAAAGTGCTGCACATAGAAGCGCTGTATGAATGTGTGTGTAAATGGCTCAAGGTGATTTTTATTGTAAAATCGCTTTGAGTGGGCGATTAGACTGGAAAAATGTTATCCAGTCTATTTATATTAATTCAGACATTTAGCATTTATTATTGAGCAAAAACACGGAATTAACTTATCTATTAGTTCATCAACACAAAATTATTTGAAAATCGTCAGTCAGTTTTTTTACAGGTCACGGGCAGCTACCGCTATAGGGTCAATATTGCCCCATTGAAAGAAACATCATTTTGTGGGAAAACGCGTGAAATGGTTTTCGCGCAAGGATGTGCATGATTGACTTAATAGCGCCCCCTCAAGTGCAGCCCCCTGTTTTACCAAAATGCATGAAAATCATATGCATCATGCCCAGACGTACAAAAACGTCTGAGCACCCATATTCCAAACTCAAAAGTAAGTCAGCCATTTGGATTAAGTAGTTTTTGCTTGTTATTTGCTATTTGCAGATGTTCTACTTTAATGAAATCCTCCTAGAGAACAACCTCGACAATGAAAAGTTGTGCTAATCGTGCGATTTCCTTCAACAGCTTTAACAGCCCGTCGCCATATCGCCAGGAAATAAGAAACAAGACTAAACATGTTTGATGACTTGGCCTGACCATATTTATGTTAATATTCAACATAATCATCGCACTACCAACTACCAACAGGATGCACATCTCAACAGGATGTAACTGCTTCATGCACTGTGTAAACGCACAACACAAGGCCAAGCCATGTCAACCAACCCAGCATAGCAACATATTATCTCTTAGTGTGCTAATCCAAATCTTTAATTGTTGTTTATGATAAATCACCAATGATACCCCAAACAAATACAGACCAGAACTGCTGAATTAAAGCAGTGAGTGAATGGACTTATTTTTCCCTTTTCCAACTTATTTGAAAAATGTCACAGAAATAAATAAATGTTCATGTGCTAAATTTAGCTACGTCTACAGATTGCTCTCCAATGTGCAGTGAGATGGTAATTACAGGATGTTGTGAGTGATTTGAGCTACAGTGTAGCCGGTACAGCCCTGTCATCAGAACTCACTCTTCCAGTTTGTCGCAGCTAAATCTGCTCTGCCTTGCTGGAGCACTTTTCTCTCTGGCTTTTAATTGAAACATCTCACAGGAGGAACACGCCTCCCCTGTGATCTGAGCAGACACAAAAAGCTCTTTTGAAACTGAATGTGAAAGAGTCGACAAAAGCAAAGTCAGTCTACAAGGGAATGCCAGTTACCTTTTCCACCAAAAGCGCTCAGTGGCCAGGTTCTTTACAGAACAGATGCCAGTTGAGAATCAACTGAGCTCAGAACTGCTGCCACAAATTCTTTCAGCAACGTGGTTTATTTCTGTCCAACATTATCATGTTATGATCAGAGTGGACCAGAGAGATCAGTCAATACAGCACCAGACGCAGGAGCATGCAACGCACTCTACACACTTCTCTCCAATAAACGTCAGGAAGCTTTTCTGCGACTTGTGTCACAGCTGTTGGTTCAGACGTGACCCGATCAGCCTCACTGGTTTGTGGTTTGTTCTGCTTTGGATCACTGTCAGCAGGTACTCGCCACCATCGACCGCCAGCACTCCACAAGCCTCTGCTGTTTAGGTGAATGCTTTATCTGAGTCATATGGACACATTAACCATCTGATCTGGCCCTTGTCAAACTGGCTCAGGGTAACTTTGAATATATTCCCACACCTTGAGATGTGAAACTCATATAGGAAAATCTACATGAATCACTGCATCGGTTAGTGGCCATAATGTTTTGACTCATCGTTGTACTATAGGTATTCTTGCTGGTGCAGATCAAGTACAATGGGAATAATAGTACCTGTAGATGACAGCTCAAAGATCCCCTCAGGTGATGGTTTACGACACCACTTGGAAACTATTAATGCAGTCTAATGTAATGCAATACATCCTCACTGTATGGAGGATATAATGTTGGTTTTAGTTGATACTGTTTTAGAGAGGTATTGATTCCAGTGTATGATTTCTATAGAGGCTGCAGTTTGTAGTGCTGCTCAACTAAATTTCATTATACTGAGGTGTTTCTGATGAGTGATATAAATGGGGCGAGCTAAATACTAGAACGAAGTCTGGGTCCAATGCAATACAATGCAACATCACCTCACACTGCAGCCTTTGTAATGAGTCCTGAGGTAAACTATGAGGTATGTGCATTAAAACATGTCAACTTAAAGTCTAGAAACTCATAATATGTTCTGTTGTCTTGCGTTTTATAGACCAAATGATCAATCCAGAAAATAATCAGCAGATCCATCTATAATGAAAACAAGTCGTTGAAGCCCTGAAGTGCTTTGACAGCTGTTACAGGCCAAGTTGACATTAACTGTCTTGTGTTTGATGCCAAACACGGTAGTGTAAACCACCAAGCCTGTTTTAATCATGCTGTTCAACTTTATCCTGCCTGCATAACAGTTTAGTTAAATTTTCATCATTTCTCATCACGCTTTACACGGCCATCACCAACAAAGAGCTTGCAGCATGTCCGGTTTACTGTAGGGGAGCTGTTTGTGTGTAAAGACAGGCCCCAGATAAAAACTGTGTCTGTGGTCAATGATTAACAGACAGATGCCCTACATCTTATGACTGTTTTCCACAATCCGTCCTCATGCATATTTGGCCCCAGTCGTTATCACACATCACAGAGTCAGGAGGCTGAGGCTGCATCTTGTGAAAAGTTGTGGTCAGCGCACAACAGTGGTTCTCCACCTGCCACACACACACACACACACACACACACACACACACACACACACACACACACACACACACACACACACACACACACACACACACACACACACACACACACACACACACACACACACACACACACACACACACACACACACACACACACACACACACACACACACACACACACACACACACACTGTGGGGATAAAAAGGGTTGTCATGGTTTCCCACGATACATGTGCTTCAGACAGCTTGTTTTAGTCGATAACAAAAGATTAATTTAGAGAAAGAACAACATCAAATCCTCATTTTAAAGGCTTGAACCAGTTTTGCTTGAAAATGACTAAAACGATTATTTCCTTCACCAAGGAGGTCATGCTTTCACCCCTGTCAATATGTTTGTTGGTTGATTTGTCAGCAGGATTTCACAATAGCAATGGAACAGATTTCACAAAACTTGGTGGAAGGATGAGACATCGGCAAAAGAGGGAGAGAAAGAACCCAATACATTTCGGGGTGGATCCAGGAGGTTTTCATCACTTTTCTTAACGTTGCGAGATACAGTGTTTTTTGACAGGTAGCAATTAATGGATCTTGATGAAAGACATTAGGCATATTAATGGGAATGATATAAGAGTGCGTGCGATTTTGGATACAAATAAAAATCAGGACCTAGCAGATTAAAATGCGGTTTCAGAAGTTAGTGTTACGTCTTGGCCGAGGTTTGTACCATTCTAGATTGAATATCAAAAGTACTTGCAATTTAGGTTTGTATCGATTAATCAATGCAATTTAACAGTTTATTAACAAGTGACCTCTCATAGGTGTGTGTGTGCGTGTGTGTGTCTCCTCATTTTCTTCCTTTTCAACATTCCAATAAATATAGACTCTGGCCTCCAAACGAGAGGGACCAGGTCAGTGTTTGGCTTATAATATTACCTACAGTCCAGGGTTATCAAGAATGGACTCAGTGACCAGGAAATTGGAAAATGGAGGCATGTGCACTCTGTTAAAACTGTCCTGTTGTTGTTCACACTTCAGCAGAGCGGTATTATTTAACTCTGTAGTAACTTCTGAGGCTGTAGTTGTAAGTGGCTGGGCTAGCTTGCATTGAATTTCAATGTGTTTCTAACTTTGTGTTCACATGTAAATTATGAGACAAAAATATATTAAAATGACATCTTATAAACAATGATACAAGATACAAAGACAAATATGTCTCTGTGGTTTACTATGGTTGCAACTAACAAGTTTTCCAAACAACAAGAAGACGTTTTCATAAGATGAAGATACTTCAGAGAGTTTTTGTCAGACCAACAGACCAAAACCAAAAGATATTTAATGTCCAATGATATAAAGCTGAGCAACAGAAACCTCACATTTGAGAAACTGGAATATTTGGCTCTTTTTCTCTGATCATTTAATCTATTATAAAAAAAACAATTGCAGTGGATAAAAACTAATCGACTAATCAACAGATCATATCAGCTCTTCTTCTCTCCATCATTTCAGTTCCACTGGGTCGTCCTCATCCAGACGGACACATTACTCAACTTCCCATTTCCTCCTTGTTTTGGCCAATTCTCCGCAGAGAATCCAGGAAACCCAACAACAATACCAGGGGCCATTTCCTTCTGAGAAGTGTGTGCAAGAAGAGCTCTGTTACACCGAATACAACTGTGTAGTTTATTATGAAGGTTACAGTTTGCAACCACACGTTTGTTGTGGGTGTTGGCAAGACTTCAGAAAAACCACCACAAAGTCCAACCTCAATAACAAGAATAAAGTTAGATTAAAGTGAGCATCATTATCTCGGCGAAGGGAACATTGATGAATGAGCTATTGTGTGGGATTAAACTATATTTAACTAGTGAAGGGGCCTCTGAATGTATAAGTGCGACATTGTGTATTTTTTTTAAACACTCTCTTCCTGGTTACTTACCCTGCTGTTTGTTCTTTGTGTGTTAATCTCCTGAACAAAACAACAGAGCAGGTGAAAGACTATGCCGGCTGCTCAGTCTCCTCCCTGCTGATCATCATGACCCGGCTTGTGTTTACACTTCATAGTATTAGTAGTAGTTTCCACTATGCTCTGGTAGGATTTGTCAATAGAACCCGACAATGTGCATATATGAAAACATTTGTCAGCTCGTCGCACGCTTGCTGAGCTGAATGTGTGTCTCCAGCTTTGTGGACCCACAACTGAAACAGTCTCAACAGCTGTGCTGACACGTCACTTCAGTAACTCCACCTCTGATTGTTCTCCCCCCCCCCGTGTTTCTGCGCGACTCCCTTCACACTGCCCAGCCAACTGGAGTGTGATGTCTGGCCAGGGCCGATCATATTACAGGCCTGTGAACTCGCAGCAACAGATGATTTAACACAGGAGGGGGGGGGGGGGAGGAGAGTGAGCTGACCGAGAGGCACAATTATGCTCTGAAAACTACCCACTGCATCGGGACCAGTTATCTGCAGGTTCCTCCAAGTGAAAGTTAAGACTTCTTACATACCAATGTCACACAGAGTGTCATCTAACACCTGCTCTTGAAGGATGTCAATGAAAACCAGTAGAACCACCGCAGAGTTAAAGGGCACATTGTCTTTCAGTGCTTCTGAAGAATACTTCAAATGTTCAGCATTAATCACAATATAGGGATTCCGCTAATGATTAATTTCATTAGTGATTACTCTGCAGATTGTTTTCATGTACAATTTGTCAATTATATATATACATTTTTAATGCAAGTGCCATTTGAAGTTCCTCTCATCCCAAGGTGACAACTTCCACTGACTTTCTTTGACCGGTCAACCATCCAAAACCCAAACATATTGAGTTTCAAGTCCTATATAACAAAGAAAAACTAGATATGAATGTTTAAGAAGCTAGAACCAGCAAATGTATTTGGTACCAGACTACTTGCAGATTTTCTTTCTGCCCATTGCCTAAATCAATAAATCAGCTCTAGTGGATCCGGATGAGCAGGAAAAAACCGGATGAATGAATGGATGGATGTGTTCACACGTGGATTTTCAGATGAGTCAGGTGTGGGACAACAGTAATGGAGATTATCTAGTTTGTCAATTCTCATATACTAATTATTATAACTTATGTTTTGGGTTAGGGTTGTGGTATTAGGATATGTTTTTATCTTTTTAAACACCTTTAATGCCTTTATGATGCTTCGTGTTTGTAAAGATCTACAATGTCTGTGGGTCACCTGTCATTTCCTAAACGACTTTAAATAGTGTTTGTGTGCTTTTAGAAACTCTCAACACCATGAGTTACACATTAAACATCTTCTCTTCACGTTGGATGCACTTTGAAATGCAGATCTCACCTCCTGCATGCGTCTCTTGGCCCGGTCCTGCGCATCCTCGAAGCCCTTCTGCCTCAGCTCGCTCAGGCTCTCGTAGTACTCCTCCGTGTCGTCTTCCCCGGAGAACAGCACCTGCGACAGGATCTTCCAGCCGCAGGTGTCCAGGGCATGGCCCAGGTACACCTGCAGCTGGTAGCACAGGGCCTCCGTCTCCCGCTGCGACACCCCGGTGGAACCGAAGAGCACCGTCCAAACCCCGGTGGGCTCCTCCGGGAAACACGGCAGACACGGCTCCAGGTCCGAGTTGACGGAGCACAGCAGGAGGTGGGCTGCCCGCAGGTCCTGGAAGGAGAACAGCCCGGCCCAGCTGAAGTCTTCGCGGCCGCTGGCGTCCCGGTCCCCCGGGTCGGAGTCGTCCGGAGACAGCGGGACATCCACGGGCTCCAGGATCTCGATGTCCATCACCTTGGGGGTCACGATGTCCCAGGACCCTAACGTGTGGCTGATGCACTCTAATGTCTGCGAGCCACCGGCTTTCAAAGCCTTCTTGTCCCCGGCACCAGGCTTTGTTGTGGGCTTCCCTTTGGGGACGGAGTGGGGTCTAACTTTAGCCTCGTCTCTCCGCTTGGTGCCCGGACTTCTAGCGTGTTGTTCTGCCCCGGAGGCTCCGGGGGCAGGAGGCACATCGGCGCCGGGGCAGCAGTCCAGGAGCGGGTCCAGGAAAGTGGCCCGTCTCTGCACGGTTCTGTTGTGGCAGGTTATGGCGAACTTCCCCTCGACGTCGTTCCAGGCCACGATGAAAGCGAATTTGTGCCTCTCTCTTTCGTCGAAGAGCCGGGGTCGGACGGACACCCACCCGGACTCCAAGTTGTCCTCCATGGTGAATGACATCTCATCCAGCCAGTGGAGAGCACACGGGCAGATTAAAACGTTAGCTAGGGGGGCGGGGGGGGGGGGGGGGGGGGCGGGGGAGATGTCGAGGCTAAAGGGCTTCGGCTAGCGAGCTAACGAGAGGCGCCAGCCTGGAGAGCAGCACCGGAGCCGAGGAGAGTCGACCCGCTGAAACCAAGCGGGGACACACAAAGGGATTCCGGGCTTTGTTTCCCCGCTGCCAGCTGCGTGTGAGCGGCGGAGAGCGCAGTTGACGTCGCTTGTCCGCTCCGGAGGCTCCGGGCTCCGGGAGAAGTTCACCGGACAGCGCGGTGCGAACGCAGCGGGCGACTCGGCTTCGTTTGGGGGCAGATGCTCGATAGGAGGTCGGTCGTCATGACGCCTGTGTCCGCTCACCTGGCCGCCGCCGCCGGGGCTCGGGTTCAACAACAACCGGACCGGGATGGTTCCTTTGTCCGCTCGCTGTCACGTGTGACTGTTGTGTTTACAAGCAGTCAAGGTGCGTGCGTGCGTGCGTGCGTGTGGCAAATCCGGGGAGGGATTTCAGTGGTGCACCCCGCCTCCTCGTCCCCCACGATGCCTTCATTGACGTGAGGAAAATAGAAAAAATGAGGACTGTTCAACATGTCGTCTGCTAAAACGAGACAAGACAGGTCAAGATAGAACAGGACAAGACAAGATAGGTCAAGACAAGATAGGTCAAGACAGGACAAGACAGGACAGGACAAGACAGGACAGGACAGGACAGGTAAAGACAAGATAGGTCAAGACAAGACTCAACAAGACAAGACAGGTCAAGACAGGACAGGTCAAGACAAGACAAGACAAGACAAGACAAGACAAGACAAGATAGGTCAAGACAGGACAAGACAGGACAGGACAGGACAAGACAGGACAGGACAGGACAGGACAGGACAGGACAGGACAGGACAGGACAGGACAGGACAGGTAAAGACAGGATAGGTCAAGACAAGAGAAGAGAAGACAAGATAGGTCAAGACAGGACAAGACAGGACAGGACAAGACAGGACAGGACAGGACAGGTAAAGACAGGACAGGTCAAGACAGGACAGGACAGATCAAGACAGGACAGGTCAAGACAAGACAAGAGAAGACAGGACAGGACAGGACAGGTCAAGAGACGACAGGTCAAGACAAGACAAGTCAAGACAAGACAAGACAAGACAAGACAAGACAAGACAAGATAGGACAGGACAGTAAAGGACAGGACAGGACAAGACAGGTAAAGGACAGGACAGGACAAGACAGGTCAAAATAGGACTGGACAGGACAAGACAAGACAAGACAAGTCAAGACAGGACAGGACAGGACAGGACAGGACAGGTCAAGACAGGACAGATCAAGACAGGACAGGTCAAGACAAGACAAGACAAGACAAGACAAGACAAGACATACACATAAGATAAGACAAGATAATATATGAAAAGACAAGATTTTATTAACCCAGAATGATTGTGCCAGTATCAAAATAAATAACGTAAAGTGAGGAGAATAACACAATTGAGTCTAAATAATTTAAGTGAAACTAAGAGTAGAAAGTATTAAATGTATTATAAGTAAAAAATAAAACGACGAAGTGTACATGAAGTTAATGCAGAATCAGCGCCTAATAGAGGTGAAAATAGAAATGAGAATAAAATAAATAGGTTGTATTAGACAGTGAACTAATTTAAACTAAAGGAGCAGTATAATAGGAGTAAAAACATAATATGATGGAAAAACACATGAATACTAATATTGCACATTATAATTTTCCATAATATGATTAAAAAACATACGTTGTATTACACATGAAACTAACTGAGTAATATGTCACTATTATTATAAGTGTCCAATTGTTAGTGGTTGAATGTTTTTTAGACATTTGTGTTTTAAAAGGGGGTATACAAATCTAATTGTGGGTGGAACTAGCAGGGGTGAGGCAAGAGTAACAAGATTATAGCCAGAAACATAATATAAATACCTATTGTACATTCATTTTCTCGCAAAAATCTGGTTTTGAATTCGAGTCATGGCGTGTTTTGATATTTTCCAGAATGGGCCTCAAGTTTCCCAGACGACGTGAAGGCACCGCAACGGTCCCTTTACTTCAGCCTTTAATAAATCAAACGTCAGTCCCTGAGGCAAACAACAGACACAGTTAATAACCACATTGTGTTTTCTCTGTCAGTCATTTCACGCTGATGATCGCACAATATCTTCATTCGCCTCCATTGTGGCTCTTTCTTTGTTTCTCTCTCTTTGTTTCTCTCTCGTCCTTCTGGTTCCCGCAGACGTGCTCGAGGAGCATAAACATCTGCACGTGGGCAAATCCATGACGCAAGCACGCAGGGAACGATGCGGTACGGAAACCCGACTGAGACAAAAGACAGTTGGACATAAACAAAGGGAGAAATGTCGCTCTACACCATGCCACAGAAAAACAACAAATATACATGTATTCATATCCATTATCCACAAGCACGTTGTCGTATCAATGTCTTTTCCAGAGAAATATCATTACTCTTGAAAAGACAGTGATACGACAACGTGCTTGTTTGAAAGATTAGTCAGTAAAATGTTAAGTAAATACAATCCTGTTCAGGAGGTGGGGTTTAATGTGTTCTTAGTCACAGTCCAAGAAGAATGAAGCCAAATAATAAGGAAAACCCGAACACCATTATTTTACTTAATTTCAGAATTCCTCCTGGACGTGCATGAAACCAGTGTTGCTCACATCTTCTTCTGTCATTCTTTACATCTGAGTCTTTCCAGCTTCTCTCTCCTGGACGGGCTTTTGTTGCTGTCTGTGTGTTTGGTCTCACGCTGATGTTGGAAAATCCCTCTCCTGCCAAGCCTGTTGAGTCCACGACTCATCTCCTCATTCAGCATCTCTTCTTGCCATCTTGCATTCAAAGGGAGATCTATAAACCCCTCAGGCATGCAGCCCCCACGTCAGTTCCCCCCCCCCCCTCCGTCATGTTCCACAGTCGGCACACTGTTGTGCTGTCGCCAGTCCTGGTCAGATCCAAGCCAAACCCACTGGAACCCGTCTCATCTAGACAAATTCATTTGTTGGTTTCCTCTGACCAGAGGATGTGCTGCCAGTATCCTGCAGGCCTCTTTTCACTTCTTTGGTGAAGTTTCTTGCAGTTAGTTATGTGGTGGTTGTGAGAAATGCTTCTGTCCAATCTCCTATATATATCCAGAGTATGAACAGTAGCCTCCTGATGTTGTCGTATCCTCTCAGTCTTCATGAAGCCTCAGTCTGGTTTATTACATTATCCGACCACTGCATACCACGTGGAGCCAGGTTGCATTCGTCTAAACCCAGGACAAAACGGAGGAAGCTGTGGCACTGACAGGTTCTGTTGTAACCTTTAACCTTAACTGGGAGCCACAGGCACAATCACTTGCATTGAGGTTGAACTAATGGCCTATAATCGTCAATGTTGATCTAACCCTTATGTTTGATATCATACATAGGATCAAATTCCCTTCAGTTAAATTTATAGGTTCGTACAATATGGCTGATGAATGCTTAATGAAAAAAAGTCAGTCACATTCAGAGGACTGGTATATATGATGATATTTAGTGTAGCTTGACTGTTGGGCTTTTCTTGCGGAGGTATGTGCACCACTGAGAGACATTCTAGCTTCCAGATGTTATAAGTGAATTTTATTTTGCATTAATCAAATCTACAAAACGGAGGCAGAGAGCAGTTACTGGCTTTTTTCCGTTGTGGGATGAAGCAGAATAGGTGGTTGCTTCTTCAAAAGCACATTTTTATCTCTCTTGTACATTTTAGTCATGTTAGTGAGTGAATAATGTGAGCCTAAAAATGTGGCTTATGTGTTGTTATTCACTTATAGATGGCTGGCTGATGAAGATATAATGCTTGTTTATATTTAATTCATGAATCCAAATCACTGGTAGGAAGTGCTTTTCACTTTCGTTGTATGAAAAGATTAAGAAATAAAGACGCATTTACTTTTGATGAGGCAGAAAATATGAACATAAATCTGTGTCCCGTCTTTTGGACTGCAGCCTCTAGAGCTCATGAAAGCACATTAAAAGAAAACTAGGAAATGTTTTAAATATCGTTCCCAGGGTGAAAGTCATGCTTTATTTGTGTTAAGGAAGTCCACCAGGGGCGTAAGACCACATTTTAATATTCCCATGTCTCTGTGTATAGATGCAGGACGTCAGTTGAGGAAACACAGGAAATCAAAAGTCCCTTTAGACCACATGTGTCAAACACAAGGCCCGCGAATGAATTAAATGTGGCCCGCATGATAAAATCTATTTACTATTAGAGCTGGCCCGCCGGCAGTGTTTTGCAAGTTCTCAATACAAAATAAGTACTGACAATTCCTGAGGGTCAGTGAACACATCGGGATGGGGCACGTGACAGTTCTAGACCAATGGCAGGCTCTCATTGGCTGACGAGTGGGCGGGTCAATGGTGAATGACAGATCCCACAATGCACTGCCCGTGTGTCGGCACGTCAATCACGGTCCCGCGACCGCGCACCTCACAGTCTGTATCACATATCACTTGTGACAACTTTCAACTATCCCTCTCCCAAACATGGCTAAACGAAAGGTGGCATTTGAAAACAGGAGCTTTCAAGACAGGTGGGAGGAACAGTATATGATCGCGGATGTAAAGGGTGGATCCGAGAAAAGATGAAGGAGAAAAAAAATGAGGAAAAAAGTGAGTTGACAGCTAATCACTGCATCATACACCAGGAGTCTTTGTGTTGCAAAGCCTTGAAAACGAACATGTGATGAGCATCATAACATTAGCGGTTAACTTAATCAGAGCCAAAGGTTTAAATCACCGCCAGTTCAAGTCTTTTCTGAAAGCTCCGAAATACAACGTGTCTGTGTGACATCACGAGCCACCCGAATGCGCTCAACCTGCAGCTTCAGGGGCGGGGGGGGCGGGGCCGTGTCATCACTGACATGTACGCTACAGTGAGGGCTCTTAAAACCAAGCTGCGCCTGTGGGAGACGCAGATGCTGCAGGAAAACTTGTTTTTCTCTTGCTACTACAGGACATTTGATTTTTCTTTGAAGTCAATTATTTTTGGCTGTTGTTTGCCTGTAGAAAATGTTTTCAGTGGAAATTACTCTGGAAATACTGCAGATAAAGCCAGAAAGCAATTAATGAAACTGATTTTATTACTTTTATATTTATTTATGTATTATTTATTATTTGTTTTCATTTATTTCATAATTAATGTTGTTTTATCGGCAATACTCTATAGGCCTTGTTAGTTCCAGGTTCAATATGTGCACTAAGGTTCTTTCAATAAGTTTTCAATAAACGTTGAACCCATGTGGCCCTCGACTTGAAGCAATTTTTTGATTTCGGCCCACTGCCTATTTGAGTTTGACACCCCTGCTTTAGACCTTCAGGATAGAAACCCACATGCAAGTAAATCGTTACCATAGTTATTAATCTCTGGGAAATAAAAGATAGAGCAGTGACAATCAAGACTTTAAACTGACATGTTTGGGTTTATTCACAAAGACCTGGGACTCATCATAACTCAATATTTATTCTGTAATTATTATTTTGACCACTAGATGACAGCAGCAGTTCTTGGTCAAGTTTCAATTTGGAGTCACATGTCTTATCTGAAATAAAGTGGTGCAATGCTTCCACCTTGTGTTTGTGAAACTAAAGAACAGGACATTTGGTTGAATGAAACAAATTACAAGGATCGATTTGACCTGTTGAAGTCTCCAGGGCCCAGTTCTTCTCATATGAATAACAGAATAATTTACCACTCCATATTAGATCTGACCCCCCCTCCAGCACACTTTAAATCATTGTTCAAAACACCATCTCTTCTATTTGCCCTTCTTTTTGAGTTAAGAACTTTTTTACCCCAGCAGATTTTATCTTATTCTATTTTCTTTTATCTTCTCTTTTCACTGTTGGTATTTTTGATGTATTGCTTGTTGCTGTTTTCTTGTTGTCCCTTAAACTTTGTCAAGCATTTTGGTCAACCGAGTTGTTTTAAGTGTGCTATATAAATAAAATTGACATTGACATTGACATTGACAGAATAATCCACAATGTAAGAAATTGTTGGGCGAAACTCACATCTGAACCTATGATCTCAACTCATTGTCACACACAAATCTCTCTAAATTTTGAAATGAAAGAGTGTCAACATTATTATTTACAGTCGTATGTCATAATATTATTGATGACTTATTTTGACCTGTTGGTACAGTTACTGCAATTATATTGAAAAATCTCCATTACTTATACATAATTAAATATTTAACAAAATAGAGTACTAAAACAGAACAAATATAATTGTTGCAGAGAGCCAAAAGACAACTTAATATTCAATTTGGAATTTGTTTATGCCAAAACCTTTTGAATATTGACTGTAGAGCTCACAATCACAGCTGCTGTTTAAGGCATTTAGAAAGGTTGATGATTGTCAGTGATGGCAGGAGATGTATCAAACATCATTCGCTGTTTGACCCTATTCAGTGGGAATGTCACAGTGTTATAACAGTGGGATCCAAATGTCATCATCAGTGGAAACAGTGTGGAGCACAAAGCAAAACAACTGTCACGAATATGCAGCAATACAAAATTTAATGGAATAGTTCTCCAGGATTAAAATCAATCATTGAACCTTATTCAACAAATCAGATGACCTGGATAGGACGACACAGGTTTGATTTAACCTGATAACAGCATCTGAGCATGGAGTAAACCTCAATCAAAGCACAGGGCCAAAATGTTACATCCCACTAGTTGAAACCTCAATATCACACACATCAGATCAAAGTTGAGGTAAAAAGGTAAAGGTAATATCTTCCACTATTTTGTTCATCTACTATAAGAAGGCTAGCATTTGTCCTTTATTGGGGGAGATAAGATAAGCCACATTTAGCTTTTTAATTTCTAGGTCAGGGTCATATATCATTGTGTTCAATATATTATAAATTACACATGTTACCAATTTACTTGATTATTTCACTCCAACTTATTTTACATTTTCTATATTTGAGCCCCTTGTGCTCGCTTATTAAACTGGTAAATTGTGCCTGTGCAATTGAATTGTGTAAACTGTGCAACATAACATTCAGGAAACGGTATTTTACCATATCTCCCACCACTTTAACCAGAACACACCTGTCTGCACTTCTAGGCCTCGACTATGTGTTATTGGCTCTAAGATTCGTCAAGTTATTTATTGCGTTTTCCTGGAATGTGACAGAACAGTTCCCAGATTTTCAAGAACACATCCAGGTTATTATTTATCTTATATAATAGAAAGCAGTTTCTGTGAGGGTGTTAAACCAGTCCTGGTTATTTGGAAGATCACTCCTCTGCAATGTCATGAATCTACCTCTGTGTAGGAAATATGCTTGATAAATAAAACTGGTTTCCCCTTTATAAATCAACATCCCAATCAATACAAAGAACATCTCACACACACACATGCTGGTTTTGTTCAATTGGAAGTTTATTGCTACATACAGTTCAGTTCTTTTTTCTTTAAAAGACAAGAAGCACTGGTTTGGAGTGTTAGGTCATCACAGCTGCTCTTTTGAGCTTTGTAATTTCACACAGATACTGAAAACACTCATCGTTGGTTAAGGCTGGACAGCTAATTCTAAATGTTAGTAAAAAAAAAGAATAAACCCTTAAGAGAGCAACGATGTCAGGATTTATTTTGGTATGCAAACTTGAAGGGAATGTGTGAGTGTGGCTCCTCACACTCCACCCCTCGGCCTCGTCCTCTCAAATTTAGCCTGGGGGTGGTGGGGATGGAGGGTTATGGGGGGGGGGGGTGAAGACACAACTCAGTGGCATTTGTTGGCCTTGTCAAAGAGAACCTTCAGCTGCTCCTTGGAGGTGGCCTCCTTCTGCTGCATCAGCTCAGCGTGGCCCTTGGTGACGCCCCAGCCGTCAGGTGTGGACATGGACGGGCAGTAGGGACGGCCGGACGCAGGGGTCTGCTCCACCCAGTAGTCCTGACGAGCCCTGAGCAGAGGAATAAGGTATTTTTTTAAAAACTAAATAACCAAACTTTTTTTTTAAATGTGCGGAAAAGAGTCGCCTCAACTTACCTTGCTCTAACCCACGGCTTTGTGTGCATTTCCAGGCCACTTCCCCAGAGGCCGTGCTTCTCGGACGCAGCGGGCAGGAAACCCCTCTCAGGTGCCAGCTCCTCCGCCAAGGCACGGACGTGATAGGGTTCAAATCCGCAGCAGCCTCCGATGTAGCGGATGCCGGCAGAGTACGCTTCCCGGGCGTATTTCTGCATGTCCCATCTGGTCAGGATCCTCGGCTCCAGACCTGTGGGAGAACAGTTGTTGAGGAGTGTGTGGATTATGGTCTTCCGTCACGACAGTTTAATTTATAATGTGGAGGCCCATGGGTCGACTGAGTGTGTGCGTACTGAAGGGGAACTCGGGCAGATCAATGAAGCCCTGGCGCTTGCAGTCAGGAGTGTGGAAGGCCAGCGGCTGGCTCATGTAGTGAGCCTTAAGGCCGGCCTTCTCCACTCCGGCCTTCATCATCTTCACAGTCTTCACGCAGGTCTCCGGGTCAAAGTGGCAGTTGATGCCCACAATGTGAGCTCCTACGAAAAGGGAACAGGAAGTCGTCATCAGGGCTCAGAATGGATGCATCAGGGGCGATATAAAAGAGGCCAGGTTGCATTGTGGGAATGGAAGGATTCAGCAATTTTTGGATATGACCTTCATTCAGATTATAAAAGTCAGAATCTCAGACTCTGTTTTTTTGAATTTTGAAATCTTTTTTTCTTACATTTGCACATGTATATACACTTTGAACTAGTTTCAGTTACATAGTAAAGATAATGCAGTTTAATGACTATGATTAATAAAAGTTATGCAAACCTTTATGATGTTCGGTTAGAGAGACACTGATTTAACTGAATGGAAGTTTTAGCTTGTACTGCAGGTATTCAGCCTACCTTCATTTATATAAATGGGATGGACTGAACATTATATCCTTCATGAAAGTAGGATCTGTTGCGGAACTGCAATAGTTTCAGCTCAATGTACCTAGTAAATTGAATTTTCTCTCTACTTGCTGCACAGTGGCCTCCCTTCTGCATCGTCAGGATGCGTCCCCCCCCTCTTACTCTCCTTAGTGCGAGGACATGTCAAGGACTGTCCTTTGTCTCCACACTGGGACAGGGACTCATGCATTGCAGTGGATTTAGAGTCGCCATACCAGCTTTGACAAGTTTGACGGCACAGTCTCCAGGGCTGACTCCATTCAGGTCTCCATCAGGTCCAATACAGAGAGTTGCAGCCACTGGCTTGCCGGTGGTCCTCAACACCTGGACTGCCCACTCAGCCTCTTCCACATGCTCAAAGTACTGCAGAGCAAAAGACGAGCTGGGTTAATACAACAAGTGAATCATTCATCTTAAAGATAAAATACGTATTGCATTCACATCAAATAAAAACTAAAGTTTTGAGGGCAAAAATCAGATCAGTCTGACTGCAGCATCCGTTTCGAGATTCTGACATTTTTCGCTTCAAAAATAAATTGGTGAAGCAAAGGATTAGTCGGAAATCCAAAGCAAATAAACACTAATGTGCATTTATTTAAGAATTCATTTTACAAGACACATTTGTGATGTGACATTTTAATCAAGTGCATTTGCAGATTTTGAGTGAAACTGCAGAATAAAACTGTCTCCAAAAGATGGTGGAGATTAACAATCACTTCCTTCTGAAAAATAATAAATTGACATATAAATGAATTGTAATGTGGAGACAGAAGAAAGTCCCTCTGGCTGCATTTGTCCACCGTGTTATTTGAAGTTGTAAAACCTGAGGCATGCGGACAATTCACTAAACATTCACATATGTCCTTTGTTTAACGTGTTACATAACTTTGCCCAGGAACTAGTCGCTGCATATTGCATTACGTCCCACAGCCGTTTTAACAACCTATTGTGGGGCTGACCGTTTGAAACCTGACCTACACATTACAAGAGCGAGATACATTTATTAATCCCACACACATTCACAGACACACTAATGCAATAAGGTAAATTTGTCCTGGTGAACACAGCAAGACACACAGAGCAGTGGGCAGCCATGTAGGGCCCCGGGGAAAAGGAATCTCTTCTCCCCGTCGGGGAATTGAACCCCGGTCTCCCGCGTGACAGGCGGGGATACTATCCACTATACTAACGAGGAAATGCTGATTGAGGTCATTATTGTGTTAGTAAAACAGAAGACTTCTTACAACTTTACTCTGGAAGCTGTGGACAGATACGCATCGGGTACCAACTGCTAGTTTTATGAATAACAAGATTTACACAGATCTAAGGAAAAGGTCAGGAATTCTTCATGCTGCGCTGCTTCAGTTCAGACCTTTTTTCTTGCTTTAAACGAAACTCACTTCAGTCTATCAACTTTACGACAAGGTGAAAGAAACGGATCATGAGTCTTTCTTCCTAAACGTACCTCTGCGATCAAGAAGTCCACATTTTTCTGGACAAACACGTCGGTCTGCTTCTTGAAGATGGCCTTGACTTCGGCCTCGTTCTTGCAGCTGAGGTAAGCGGGAGTCTGAGAGATGCCTCCAGCCACCAGAGCATCCCCCTCATTGGCTACCTCTCTGGCCAGGTCACATGCTGCTTCGTTTATTTGCTGCCCCTGTGGATGGAAAAAAAAATGAAAAAGAAGGCTCACTTTTCATATCAGGAGAACATGGAATTGCTACTTCTGTGTCCGTGCTTTGCCTTGGGTCAGTGTGGGAGTCGTATTAAACCTCCGGTGCCAAGCTGCCAATTTCTCTTTTGCAGGACCTCGGAGCAGCTGCAGGAAACTTTATAGCAGCTTTCAGACAAGCACTGAACTCTGGATCAACTCCAGACATTCTGAAGAGGGACTCTATGTGAGAACGCAAATGTGTTGGTGAATTGGTCCAGACATTCTCTAGAACTTCTCTCGGCCAGCCCTCGGAGAATTTCTGAATGAGCCCATGTGAGAAATCAGCAGGAGATCCTCCAGTGATCACGAGTTCCTATGCTTCATCCTGCTTTATGCATGATGCCCCCCCACTCACCTGCGCACTCCCAACATGTCTGTGTTGATGTGAATGCATCTGACCGGATAATCTCCTGCTACATTGTTCATGTGTTAAAAGCAAACTCCGGAGAGAGTCCAGACCTCCCAATTGTGTGGACATTCTCCGGAGATCATGCCACACACAAAAAAAAATGAATATGAACCCAACTCACAGTGAAGCGCTGAGTGTGGCCTCTGTTCACCAGTTTGTCATCGCTTGCATAGAAGGTGAATGTCTGCATGACAGTGGAGCCTGCCCTCAGGAACTCCCTGTGCAGCTGGCGCACTGCAAGAGGAGAGAAAGCGAGAAAACTGTGGATCATTTCTTACCTCACAAAATTTGGATTTGCAGCCCAGCCATCAACGAGAATGACCTGCGCTATTAAAGAGGATGGGGACCTTACCGGCCTCGGGGTTCTCGGCTGCAGCCTCAGGTGTCCACGGACCTGCCTTCACGTAGCCCCTCTTCTCCAGGGCGAAGACGAAGCCTCCGTCCCCGATGACGACCTCTCCCGCATCCAGACGCTCCAGAATACCCCGCAATCAAAATTACGCACGCAGAGAGTCAAAACACAGAAATGCGCAAAAAGTTTGGGTACACTTTACCACTATTGGGGAGCAAGGATTTCATTCTGCAGGAGAAAAATAAATTGCAATGGACTCAGAACTCGTCCTCTAAAGTCGAGACGTCCCATGCAGTCACTCACCCTCTTTGCTCCAGCTGGTGCCATGATTATTGCAGAAGTGACCGGCCCACAGTTCCTTCTGAGTTTGGAGAGGGCTCAGTGAACGCATCCATGCTCAATTTATAATCCAAAAGGGGCGCGGTCGTCCTGGATGTCACGTCCAAATCCCGCCTCTCTCCCCCCTCCTCGCAGTCATTGTAAGTTTCCACACAGCAGCCCACTGTTCTTAGCAGAAATATGAAGAGTCAGCTCTAGTGATGAGCTGGATTGTTTGGCACGTTCACTTTGGTGCTTTTTGGGAGATATCATTCAGAATGACATGTGGGAAGAGGATGTGATTTGCGTGGAAGTGGTTCTATATGACATATGCACAGTGGTTGAGGAAGTACTGAAGTTTAGTACTGAAGTAAAAGTACAAGTAAAATATAAACTTAAATAAAAGTAAAAGTACTACATCCACAATCCTACTTAAGTAAAAGTAAAAAGTACTTACTTTTAGGTTTACCTTTAGTATTAAAAGTAAAAGTACTCACGCAATGGGTTGTCTCTCATGTCTAGGCTGTGCCATTTTGATAAAGAACGCAGATATAGCTACTGGTAATACTCATGCCTCTACAGATGTCACTACTAGTCATAATTATAAGCAACAGCATTTGTTTATTGAAAAGGTTAGTGTACTTATTGTGCTTACCCTCTGTACTACTGTTCACTCTCTATCTTACAATTCTGCGGATGACAAGTTATCTACCATACATGAATGCAGGAGACACATAATCTGCACTAGAGATGATACAGAGATTAGTGCATGTGAATCGTTTGAATAAATTACTCAATGCATGTTACAGTTTACGGCCTGCCGGTGCAAATGTGGGGCGGTAGCAGCCATGGTGTTGTGAGTGGCTGTGATTTTTTTTGTCTTTTTCTGGAATGATTCCAAAGACCCATGTAATGTGGTGAGTGAGAGAACATAGTGTACAAGCCCTGGAACTGTAGCAGTGATGTGATGGAGTTCAGAGCTATACTGTGCGGACTGATTGGAAACGTTTGTGTGTGTGTGTGTGTGTGTGTGTGTGTTTGTGTTTGTGTGTGTGTGTGTGTGTGTGTGTGTGTGTGTGTGTGTGTGTTTGTGTTTGTGTGTGTGTGTGTGTGTGTGTGTTTGTGTGTGCGTGTGCGTGTGTGTGTTCATGGTTAATAACAGAATGTATTACCCACTGCAAGATTGTGGCTTATTGGTGAGTTTAGTTATCATAAAGTAACACAAATAAGACACATGAGGCTTTAGATACACACGTGGAACATTTGAATAATATTGAATACAAACAAAGAATATATTAATATAATGTAATATAGAATAATATAATGTATAGTCATGTAAAGCCAGGAAATTGATGCAAGTGAACATAATGTCCTCTGAAGTCAGGGAGTTATGAGTATGTGTGTTGGTGTGTTGGTGTGTGTGTGTGTGTGTGTGTGTGTGTGTGTGTGTGTGTGCGCGTGTGTAGAGTTTGACACTAAAAGGCTGATTTCACATCCATCTGCTGCAAGAAAAAAGTTTCTCAATGCTCCACTAAAATCTGAGTTTCATGCTTGTACTGTGGAGCATGACTTTAGTGACCTCTCAGCTTTTGTCGGAACCACGTCTGGTTCAATCTTTCTCGAGGATAAACGGGCAAAATGTGACTCAAGTGGGCAAAGGGGCCTTACATCAGATTTGTCAATGAGGGAGAAGGAGGAGATTTGTTGGAATTCTAACAAGGAAAAAAGCCCAACACAAGTTATTATTCAAAGGAAAGTATTTTTAAATGTCTTGTACGTCTTGAGTAGTATCTTTAACCCTTCATGGTGTCACCCTGAACATGTCAGCTCTGGCCTGCTGCACATATATACAATAATCAGTTTAATACTATTTAAAGAGAACTTGAGTATATGGAAATCTGAAACTTTAATATTGTTCATGTATTCACTATACATTCACTGCTGTAAATGCCTTTTTCCTGTGTCTACATTTTCTGCCTCTTGTCATTGAATTAAAGGTTGTCTGATGATTGTGAAGGGAGATTTTCCTTTTTTCAAATTCATTTATCTAATTTAGAAATATTTAGAGGAAATTGCTTGAGATTAATTTGCCTATTTGCAATAATGTATGAGAAGGAATTGCCCAGGGTTGTGAGAGGGAAATGTAACTTTTTGACCACAATATGATTATGTTAATTTCCCCTTTGATTGATCATGCTTGAATCTCATACAATGTAACATTGATCATGCTGTATCCTGTACAACTGAATGAATCTTGGCCTGATTGCTTTAACTAAGGCTTTGTTGCCTGGATCTCATCAGAAGATCCTGACCTTTGACTTTGTAATAAACCCAACCAGAGTGAGAGGGATGAGCCAAATGTATAAACACAATGAACTGCTTCCCATTGGTGGACATATTACAAACTAACCTGTGTCGTATGCACCATGCTCTGAACATTAAAGTGTGATTATACTGTAAGAGAATTGTGTCTCGGTCCTCGTTGTTAAGGTGGGATTGCAGAAATTGCCACGCCAGTTGCAACTCTTTTTTATCACTTATCAATCTACTGATTGTTTTCTCAATTAACATATTTATTATTGGTCTGGTTAAAGAAGAGAAATATACTCTCTTCTAGTGCATAAAGTGAGGAGTCTGGCTGCTTGGATAAGCTATAATTAATGTAGACTTATAGTGTTTTATCTTGTTACATTTTACTGCTTGCACTTTGCTTTGAAAGGTGCGTTATAAATGAAGTTAAAAAACACACTGTTAGGTCACAGAAGCACAGAGAAAAGGAAAATAAATCGTCATAGGTTAGAGGCTGGATCTTAGTAATGCTTGCCATCTTTTCATAAGAATTCATTGTTAATCCTCCAAGCGATTGTTAATGAATGGCTTCAGCTGTAGCTGAAGTGTTACTCAATAATGATGAGTATCTCTCACTGCCCAGAGGAGTCTGTGAACAGGCTGGAGGAGCTTTCTAACTGTGATGGATCATGCGTCCATCAGGCAACCGGCACCAAGAACATGAATAGTGGGAGGAGTGACGTCTGTCGGCAGTTATAGAAGTTATTTCTTTCATCTTCTTTTGCAAACAGAATGTACAGATGTAACGAAGACTCACATTCACAACCTCTCTTTACCTTTTCAAGATCTTGTCATTCCACACCTGTCCACCAGTTGTCCTCATTGTCGCACACATGAACCTCCTCAGGTGAACATGAACAGAGTTTCTCTCCTGCTTATATTGAATTTTGTTTGTAGACTTCTCTGTCTGATAAGCCCTTTTGAAATTGCTGGTGTGTGTGACAGCAGAACCAGTTCTCTAATCCTCCGGGGGCAACAGTTAATTTATTTTTTACCACGTGATTTGTAATAATCCAGTAAGTTAAACAAATGTACCTCTGCTCTGGCTGGAGGCGTGCAGACATGCAGTTGTCAGTTTATTAGGTACACCCCCACTGTAGGGCTTGAAATAGTGTTAAAAATAGTATTATAGGATAAAACAGGTTGTAACGCTGTAGAACTGTATTGCATTATACTGACAGTATAAGTATTTGGTTCACCCTTGTTATATCAATGATGGTTCACTCAGTTCAACAGCAGCACACACTAAATCCTACAACACAATCACAAACAGTTCAAACAACAACTGAACACCACAACTTCTAAATGCAGGATTTAGTGCAGGCCTGTTGTATTTGACTATTGACGCTTGATGAATCCAATAAACTGCCAAGTGAGTGAATGTGCTTGCAATCACATGAGGGAGGTAGACTGATAACGATGGACTGTCTCCTGCGGTGATAGCCTGAGCGTTCAATCAGGGATAGTCTGTTCCCTCCCACCCAGTTTGAGAAGGACTGTGGTCAAGCAAGATTAAGACTATGTAATTTGAGTAGTGGAGTCTTTCAGATAAATAACATTAAATGCAAATCCATGCTGTTGCTTCAGGAGAATCATCCCACAGTTCATATATAATGCAAATTGAATCATCACAAGACTACTCAGAAAAGTCCTGAAATACAGTTTGCATTGCAGACCCTTCTGTTTTCTGTTCTCAGCCCAGATTACGATGGCGATAACCCTCCTTCTTTGGTAATCCAGCCAAGATTAACACCACAGGCAACCACTGGTATGTTAGAGTTGGAGTAAGAAGGATGTCCCGTATGAGCTGAGGAAAACGTAGCAAGGAGAGAAACACTGAAGTGCTGCATGAATCAGCCCACATTAATGTATTGTTAATGGTAAACAGAATCGATTTATGAATAGTTATAATTTGAGATTTCTTCCAGGATTTCCAGATTATCGTAACACAGTCTTACATGTTGTTATCAGCCTGTTGGTTTCACCCAGATCAATTCTACAGTGGCCCTGAAAGTATGAAGTATAAGAATGTCAGCAAGAAGATTAATATGAAAGTTTTCATCAACTTGAAAATACACACACGATAAAAAACATCTAATTATGTACATCAAGGAACACAAGTGACACGTCATACCTGCTGACCATTAACACCAATTGACAAGAGGAAACTGGTCAGGCTGTTCAAAAAGGTGCAGTTCACTTTTAAGATGCCCCTTTGACCCAGTGGAGGTGGTGGGAAGGGATGGAGGAGAATTGGGCTCAGATATCTTCTTTGATGGAAAACCTAACTCACCCACTGTATTAGACCACCACCATGTGTTTATTTCTCTACTGTGTATAGTACTTAGTAATATTTTAACTGAACTTATGCAAAGAAAATGAAAAGTCTGGCTGTGAAGCAGAAGATGCACTTACATGTAAATCATGCATTATTTAACGATTTATCGTGGTCGACCCCCATATATTCTTATTTCTACTGTTGCTTATGCACGCAAATTGTAATGTTGTTTTGAGAGACACAGTTTGACAACAGTTCGCTTTCCGGCAGTGTTGAAAAACCATCGATGATGTTGTCTGCACTTGTTGAGTCCGGCTGCTGTTTGGAAAAGATGACAAAAAAATAACAGGGCCCCGGGGAGAATAAAGTTTCAAAACAAAGATCGAGTCCTGTCTGTTTAATGGTGTAACACATGTTTACGTCTTTATTACTTTTTGTTCTCCTATGAGCTTTGTTGTTATATCACACAAAATTTGGAACTAATAAAGGATTATCTTATCTTATTTATAAAATGAAAAGTGACATTTGCCAATAAAATTGTGTAAAAGTAAAAAGAATCAACAGACTTATCAGAAGGGACATTAACCTGATGCCACCTTATCTCTGGGATGCTCCAGGTTTGTACTGTGTTGATTTCTTCAGGCCTTTTTTAAAATATTTTTAAGTAAAATCTCATTGTAACAGTTTGCAAACCTGCCAGCCTTGTTGTTGTTCGTTTTTACTTTCACAGTTTACATTTAGAAATGCACTTCACTTATCAGGATAAGGGTCCAGTTCAAACCTGCTGCAGTTGATCCAGGAGGGTTGGCGGCTGTGTTGCAATAAAAGGCTCAAGGAACAATCAGAGATAAATGTTTCTGTGTGGACAGTTCAGACTGGATCAGACAGACGATTCCAAGTCTTGACCACACAACAGGAGTCACCAACCAATAAATGCAAACATCAGAGCAGATCTGTCAATCTGCACTGTTGCGTTCATTTATTTATCTGCAAGCACATTAAAACATGCTGCATGTATTTTGGCTGATATCTATTTTATTTGTATCAATGTTACTGAATATATACATAAACAAATATTAAATAGATTGATGTGAAATTGACATGTTACTGTGTTGGTATAATTGTTTTGTTTGGGTTGTTTTTTCTTTGTGGTTTTCTGTTTCAACAACTGCTAGATGGGATAAAAGAAGAATAAAAAAAGATATATGTTTGAAAAATAAATGCAAATAAATAAACCAAATTAAAACAATGGCCCAAACTGTTTGTTGGGATGGATTGCCGTGAAGGTCGGTGCAAAGATTGGTGATCCTGTAACTTTTCATGTAGAGCTGTCAGGGGGCCATGTGCGTGAGTGCTTGCGTGTGATCTATATTTGGGGGCGGTGGCACAGCAAGTGTTAATTTGGTTGAGGGTTGTTCTGGGTAAAGTTTCTGGTTTTGACGTGTGGGCGTGTCCACGCGGTGCGTGCAGACGCAGAGGAGAGAGAGTCGTGTCTGCAGGGCACTGGCGTGTTGTTTATGCGTTGAGCTGCACATGTATGGTTTTTTAATATATGTTTTTCTATAATCATGTCTCGAATATTAAACCTGCTGAGGGTTCAGCTGCGGAGAGATGTATCCGCGTGTCGTGGGACGGCTCGGGTTCCTCTGAGGACCATCAGCTGCACGACAAGAAAACACGCTGAGAGGTGAGTGTCTGTTGGACAGTTCATACATTTAAAACGTTCTAGTGAAGACTATTAAACTCATACATTGGTTTAAAGTAGAAATAAAACTCTCCAGTGTTGTAGTTTCATGCGTAAAGTTGCACAGCTGTTTGAGTCCTGCAGCTGAGCTGGGTGACAGATTATTGTTTATATACCTATTATAGCTACTTACAGACAGTCAATGTAAGTCACCTCATATGTTCATGGTGACTTCAGTCTGTGGTTGCAGGATAGCAATGTTTTGCATGGTGTATGTTATTCTTCATATGTATTCACCTATCTCCTTTAAAGCAGCAACCATAAGTCCATTAGCTGATTGGTCACTTCACAGAAAATTGATTGACAAATATTTGGTAAGGTAAACTTTATTTAAGCTAACATGCAAAAATATTTACAGGTTTCTAGTTTCTTAAATAGGATTTTACACTTTTCTTTACCAGACTTGAGTGCTTATCTTTTGGTTTTTGACTTTTGGGTCAATAACAGTCAATAATCTCCTAATCGCAGCCCCAACTCCCCCCCTCTCTTTCGTTCCTTCCTCCAGTGATGAGTCCCTGGTATTGGGGAAGCGGTGGAAGGACACAGCGGACACCGTCATCATCGGCGGTGGATGTGTCGGGGTCAGCTTGGCTTATCACCTGGCCAAAGGTGGCGTGAAGGACGTGGTGCTGCTGGAGAAGTCTGAGCTGACGGCCGGATCCACCTGGCACGCTGTACGTCTACCACAGTCTGAGTGTCTCTGTCCTCTGGCATACGCACCATGCTGCTCTCAAGTGTCCCCAGGTTCATGAATGTGAAGGTGGACACATTTTGTAAAGGACAAAATAATCAATTTTAATATGGAGGAACCAGATAGGTCTTTGTCCCATATTGATTTCACAGCAGCATATGTTGCTACACTCCTGGCTTCCAATACGTGTCTAGTTAGGCATGCAACTCATGATTACAATCATTATAGATCCTAATTGATTTCTTGATCCATAAGTTCATCCCTTAAATATCAGAAAATAGAGAAAAAAGGCAGCTACAATTTATTACAAAGAAAATCTGGAACAGTTTAATAATTAATTTCCTCCTGATCAATAAATCAACCAATCGCTGCAGCTCTCCAGGCAAAAGGCAACTTCTCACAAATTAGAAGCTGGAACAGTGGCATGACAAAGTTCTTTCATATTAAGGCCTTTTCTTGATTATGACCAATTAGTCTGTTAGTCTGACACGTGACTAGTAAGAATAATAGCTCGAGTGACGGCTGAGCTTTTAAAGAAACTAGAAAATAAAAGCATGGAGGTGTTGTTCCTCAGCAGCCTTGTTTAGTGAGAGTGTTTCCCAGCACTTCTGTTTGTGTCATTCAGTCGTAGCATCTGTCACGTTATAGGTTTTCAAGGCATTCGAGGTCTTGACCCACTTACCCCCCCTCGCTGTCACTGATTCACTTACATGCACTTCACTGTAACGGCATTTACATGTTTGACTTCGCAGAAGTATTTGGTTACCCCCTACTTCTGCGAAATCTATCCCAACATGCACTGGGTGAAAGGCGAGTTGCCAGATTGGTATTTACTCTGAGGGGCGAGAGTTTTTTTGGGGGGCTGTTGGAGAAAGCTGCACCCAGAGTCAACAAACACAGACATACTCTTCATAGTATAAGACATGAATAAGATTTAAAGATACTACTTTCCACACAAAAATGTCAATGAAGATGATCCAGTAAAAATAATCAAGTCTCGCTCACAGCATTTCATCAGTAAATAGCTGCATAGAAACAATGCTGCTATAATCAATATTTATTCTTTATTGATATTGCATTAAATTACTTTGTGCATGTAGGAGTTGCCACTATGAAGATGTTTAGCCTCTTTTAGCTCAATGCTTTGGTTTTTGGTCCACAACCTTACTGTTCTCAGCTGTAGCGCTGCTGCTGCTTTTACTTAGGAAGCTTTTAATACTTTCACTGTGCAGCATAAAGCAGCTAAAGAGCCGGATGTTGTTTCCTTTAGTGGTAGAAACCAAAAACGGAGCTAAAAGGACAGTGAATATTGGACTTTGACTGATCAAGTGGACACAAACATGACTCCAAGATGATAACAATGTTGATCTGTATTTGTTTTATGTGTAAAATATCTGTATCATCCATCATGGATAATTGTGGGTTTTGTTTTCCAGGCTGGTTTGACAACATATTACCACCCTGGCATCAACCTCAAGAACGTCCACTCTGACAGCATCAAATTATACGAGACCCTGGAGGCTGAAACTGGACAGGTGAGTTGCTGTGCTCATCTTCCGTAACTATGATGAGTTGTGTGTTTGTGGGCACGCATGTCGTTTATATTGGTTCTCTGTGCAGGCAGTGGGCTTTCACCAGCCTGGCAGTGTCCGAATCGCTTCGACAGCAGCCCGGGTGGACGAGATGAGGTACCAGATGACCCGTACTCACTGGCATGTGACGGAACAGTACTTCATCGGACCGGAGAAAGTCCACGAACTTTTCCCTTTGCTCAACATTGACAAGGTCTGTATGGACCACAGCAACATTACTAATGCATCCCCATTAATGAATGATAGATTGGCAGTGAAATGCCCTTGATCAATCCATCAATAATGAGAGCACAGCTCGTTGTTGATCGGATTAATGTCTGTAACTTTAAGCTTACTTTTTGATTTCTTTCTTTTTTTTCCTAATAATAATACTTCTCCTTCAGATTATTTTCAGCAGCGGATTTATACACATTTGTTACTTTTTACGATATATTGTCATCGCGATATTAAACCACGTTATCGCATATCGCATGTTTTCCGAATATCGTGCAGCCCTCCATCAGTGATATATAGACCTATCCTCAGTGCTCAGGTGGATGAATAATCGCAAACTTATTCCACTGAGAAAACTTGTTGAACTCGTATTGTGTTTGATGTTTTACTTTGGTTCTGTTGTGTATATTGTCAGGTACTGGCAGGTTTGTGGACCCCAGGAGACGGACACATTGACCCTTACTCTCTGACTATGGCTCTGGCGGCTGGGGCTCGTATGTACGGCGCCCAGATCTACAACCCAGCCCCGGTAACTGCCCTCACTCCAACCGCTGATGGCAAGTGGGACGTCCAGACTCCTCATGGAACGATCCGCGCCAACCGCATTGTCAATGCTTCAGGTTAGTCTTCATACATGTTTTTTTCCAAATGTGCATCTTCTCTCAAATCTGAATTATAGATATTGTTGATGTTTATACTTCATCGCTGGTCCAGTTTCCGCTTGAAACAGGATTTTCCAGTCATATTCTAATGAACCCCTGCTTTCCTTTTGGTTTGGGCTCGCTGGAATGATTATCAGATGTAATGATTTTAAAACAGAGTCCCAAACAGTGTCCCGAGTTTTGCTATGATACAGAACCAGAAACCTCAGTACCCCGACCCACTGATGTAGCTGAAGGTGCAGCCTGTTGAACTCTCTTCACTTTACTAGTGAAACAAAACTCTTTTTTTCATAATTTACACTATAACTCGTGTGGGTGACTAAATTGTTATTCCAGTTCAAGTGAGGAAAAGCTGTATATTTTTGGTTAATATTACACGTAACACCTATTTAATTGTCTAACTGCATGGGTCACATGATTATTTTGGTCCAGTCATGTTTAAGGGATCACACCAGTGGTAAAATTTATGCTATTCTTAAATAGTTAAGAAAAAAGAAAAACCCTGAGGCTGCAGACCCCCCCAGGTATCTTCTAGTCAGCAGTCTAAAAATAAGATAACTTAACTGTAGCTCAATAATCAAGATCTGACCGGAATCGTAGATTTGGTGAATCATTACACCCCCTCTATCTGTACATAACTGTACATTATTTGAAGAAAAAAGGAGGTTCTGCTCTATGCACCTTATCTTGTTGTTAGAACTGTTGTTAAACAAACTCTGCAGCAGGAGACCTTTGCCCACTCAGACCACTGCTCGCACAGTTCAGGGGGAAGAGTCTCGGCCTGAACTGGGTCATACCAGTTCAGGGGGGGATTTTCCTGCTGTCGCTTGTTTATCTGGTGAGGTTCAGGAAATCACTTTAGTCTCTTTGCCTCGTCTGTAGAGGTTATTGTGTAACATATCTCAGTGTGGTGTAAGTGTCATGCATCACCTTGTTTTGGCACTGCATTCATTAACGTATTCATTAGATGGATAGGTAATATTATGTATAAATTAAAATACATTAAAAAGCTGCGACGAGAGACCGAAGACTGAACTATAGTCAACTTATTCCTTAAAATACTATGATTAATTTACTTTGATACCATGTGTAGTAGTGCCAGTCAAGTATTGCTAAAAACTTTACAAAATACAAATGTCCTTGAATATTGAACATTATTGACTATAATATTTGAATAAATTTACACCATGTGAATGCAGGGATATCTTGAGTGTCTGAAGTGCAAAACAAAACCAGACAGAATTCGAAGCATAAGCTATAGTATTCATCTCAAATCCACTAAATAATGTGTGATTTCTATCCCTTCATCACTCCAACGTGTCCTTTAAGAGTCACAAGGAGCTGGAGCCAATCATAGCCGACTCTGTGAGTCACAGGGTACAGCCTGGACGGGTTACTGCTGTATCGTAGGGTTCACTTCGCTATATAGAGACAAACAACCATTCATGCTCACATTTATGCCCACAGGCAATTAAAGTCTTAAATTAGTCTAACCTCAATCTTCAGGTCTGTGGACTGTGGGATGAATCTGGAGTCCCCCCAAAAAACCCAGGAAGACATGGGGAGAACATGTAAACTAACCCCAACCAAAAAAGCATCTTTCCATAAAGGGACAGTGCTAACAACTTTATATCCAATAGTTTTTAGCTGATGCCATTGGAATTTCCTTGTGTTGTTGTTGTTTGCAGCAGTAAATAGACAAAATAGATTCTGGAAAGATTTACAGCAGTTAAATAAGTAAGATAAGAGGGTTAGATTTTTAACAGGTAAAGGCTCAACTATGCACAGTGTCTGTAGGTTTTGAAGTTTTTGGTCTAATGTAGGCAGTAATGGTCATAATGTGTTTTGTTGACTTTACTTGGCAAATCTCAAGTACCACTGTCTCCAGTACCACTGTCCCAGACTTATGTTATGTACAATTCATATGCCTCATTTTTTAATTAATATCCATGAATCAATCCCTGGGAAATTGGTCAAAATGTCAAAGAGCAGCCTCCTTAAATGTTAAAGAAAGTAATAAGGAAATCTTGATCCGCTCCTTTGTGCAGTTTAGCACCAACATGTGATGGGTTCTTTTTTGGCCCATGTCCCATCCTTCCACAGAGTTTCGTGGTAGACCTTCAAATAGTTTATGCATAATCCTGCTGACACACAAACATATAAATAGAAAAACCAGAGGGACCGGGGAGAAAAACAGAATATCCTCGGTGGAAGTACACATTGCTACACTCACAAGCACTATACCGTAAATGGCATCAAACATTTGTGGAAATCAAACATCTCATGCACATCTTCTCGCTCTGTTTTTTCTCCCTGAATGTGCACATTCTGTTCTCTGGTTGGAGCCAGTTTATGTTGTGGGGCCAGCTGGCCCTTTGCCTTCGCTGTGACCGTCGGCCAATCCAAGTAGACCAGCAGTTCAGTTTTCATCCAATCTTAAAGCAGCAGCGCATTCACTCCTCCCGAAGGTCGGGTTTATCTCTTTGGCCGCTGGGCCGTCAAACTAATGTCCCTGAGTTTGCAGTTGAAATTCGGTTCTTTAAGTTTGTCTCCATGCTCTAGTCTCACTGTGAGCTAAGTTGTGTGTGTTAAATGGTTTTTGCAAGTTGTGCCCCAAACTCAGGGTCGCCGTGTGGAGTTTGGGAGTTCAGTCTCCGATGCAACAACAGATGTATTGTGAGCTGCAGCCGTAAATCAGCTAGTTAAAAAATTAAGCCTTAATCATCCCACATAACAAAGCAGACATTTTCCAAGAAACAACAGTGGCCTCAGACTTTATTTAAATGCATCGTTCTCACGTACTGTTAAACCCACAGGCAGTATTTTTTTAGCTTGCATAACAACAAGCATCTTTAGTTAAACTTTTCTTCCCCTCTTTTTTCTTCTCCTTTTTTCTTCATTCAAAATGCTCCACCAGCGCCTCCACAGAGACTCACCTTTTTTTTTTTATTCCAGTCAATGACTCTCCTTACCCCATATAATATTTCCACAACCTCATACTATGGGCTTTTCAACCCCTGACCAGTGAGCCTAAATTCAAAGGTCATGTTCCTTGGAATGTGAAGCCCCCCCACTCCAATAAGATCAGTTTCCTCAGATCAGCTTTTGGGACCAACAACAGGAGAGCAGTGCTTTGAGCATTGTATAAACAGGAGTTTGCACTTTTTCCAATTATATATGTCCCTCTATATCGATACATCTTGTCCTTTTTTTTCAAACACACAAATTTGCATTTGTGCTTTAACTTATAATTACAGAAGCTCAATTTCTAATTCCTAAGTATATGCATTCATTTAGGCAACTTTTTCTTCTTTATATTTGTATATTTGTTCCTTGTATCCAAATTTTGTATCCATTTTCATCCCTTTTGAATAGTTTTAACTGTTTATTCATTACTTTCAATGATCTGGATCAGGTTCAGATTCTGCATTATGTTAAGCAAACTATTTAAAGTTCTCTGCTTGCTTACTAACTGTTGGTCACCAAATTCTGATTGTTTATTATAAGTATTGCTTATAAATAGAGTTTAAGAGCAGGGGCAGCGGATGCAGAGCTTCAAATTTTGTTGTATGTTGTTGAGCTTGTTGACTCTGTGTGTGTAACCTGCAGTGAATCGGCCCAGTGTGCAGGCGCCTGGTAAACAGGCCCCGCTCTTACCTAAACTGCCTGCATTTATCAGCATGTTGTGTTTATGCACCCCCGCCCCTTCATTTACCTCGAGATAAAATTCACATATGGACCCAGTACAGGATTTAAATAGAAGCTGCATTGTTTTTGTTTGCAGACTTGCATGCACTCACAAAGATTAACAGAAGTTGCAGTGTAAACTTTAAAAATGAAGCCGGATTTGTGGAGCACCGTTGATGTGTGTCCCTGTTGTGTTGCAACACATGGCTGAAGATAGCAGCTGAGACAGACAGGTCCACATGCTCCAGCTGTCTCTGGTCACAGAAGCTAAGATGGCACAAGGTCCACATTGATTTTTGTTGAGGTCACAACTCCCACTTACAGACTCAAAACACACACAGCGTATATTTGTTTTGTGGCTCTTTGAGTCGATGAACCAAGTTGCATAAAACCTTTTTGCAATGGCAAAACATTAGACTGTACGGTTCATTATTAAGATAAGATTTAAGTCCCACACTTTTACTGTTTTTCTCAGTAGCTTCGTCTAGATCAGACATGGGAAAAGTACGGCCCGCGGGCCGTATACGGCCCGTTGGGCTTTTTAATCCAGCTCGCCGAACTTGTCTAAATAATAAAAAATTAAATTTAAAAAAAAAAAAAAAATTAATTTTTTTTTTTTTTTTAAACGAACAATTTAGTAGCACTTAAATGGTACATACTTATAGCACTTTTTAGTTTTGCTTTATTTTTTAAGAAATCGTACTTTCTTGATTCTTGTTGTTCTGGGTTTGAACCCTCGGGGTTGAATGCACTTATTGTAAGTCGCTTTGGATAAAAGCATCAGCTAATTCAATTTGCCCGGGAGTGTGGTGTATAGGGCTCGAAAAGGCACATGATCTCCCTTCACTTTTTCCCTTTGCCCTGTGAGCCCTTCTGTAAAATGAGAGGATCAAGGAAACGAAAAGTGGACAATGAGTGCCGAGTGTTTAACACGGAGTCGACAACAAAATACTTTTTCACTGAAGTCCAATCGAAGGCTGTATGCCCTGATATGCAGAGAAACTGTCACAGTTTTCATGGAGTACAACATCAGCCGTCACTTTGCTACGAAGCCTGCTAACTACGATAGCAAGCAGTCAACGCAAGAACGGGTGGCTGCAGCTCAGAGGTTGGCGACTAATTTACAGACTCAGCAACATTTTTTTTCACAGACAAACTGCGATTAAAGAGTCATCTACCAAGGCATGTTTTTTGGGGGGGATTCGAAATAGCAAAGGCTAGCAAGCCTTTCTCTGAAGGCGAGTTTTTGTTAAATGGCCTTGCAAATAAGTGCTTTGCTACTTGGTAAAGGCCAAATCCTTTCATGTAATGATTTTTCCATGTCATTTATATTAGTTCACAAAAACAATCCATCCATCTGTTCCTGGCCCGGCCCCTCTGTCAAATTTTAGAACCCATTGTGGCCCGCAAGTCAAAATGTTTGCCCACCCCTGGTCTAGATTGATGCAGCTGTTTTTTCAGTAAATAAATAAATAAAACATCTCTAAAAAAAAACACACAGGCTTCCTGCCCTGTATCAAACAGCAGACAAGACAAACTCAGCAACTGAACACACAGGAACATAGTGGAGACCAAAACAGAGCAAAGATGGAAGTAAATAACATGATCCAAATGTTTTGTTTGACAATGAATTGTGTTTAAAAAGTTAAGTATAAATTAATAAATAATAACAAAAAAAGTAAATGTATTGTTGTTCTGATATTCTGGTGCATATTTCAGTCAGCTGACTTGTATTTCCGCCTGATATTGAGATGCTGCAACAATATTAAAGAGGAACTCTGAGAATGATACATTTATATTGTCACATAATGGAAAACCCTCAGGTTAAATGCTGTGTAACTCAATAATATCCTGTTTGCTCACAAACAGCCTTCAGGAAGTAAATATAATCTTGGCAGTTCTTCCTGATGCTGTGGCTTTGGGCAGTTTATCAGATCCGCTTGAGCTCCTGTGACGAACCTGGACATTTGGTTGCAATTTATCTGTGCTTTTTCAGCCCATGTATAGCTGTTTACCTTCTTTGTCCCATCCTGTAAGGACAAGCAGGGGTAATACAGCAGATTCCTGTGGTGATTAGAATGACTTTCCTTAAAATACTTTGAATCCTCCTGTGGGCGACACTCAATCATTGCCTTTTTCCCTCATTCACACGTGTCCACACTCTTCTGTGAGTGTTTGCGCATCTGTCTCTGCTCTTGGTGTCTATTTTTGTTCCTGGAATGTGTCTGAAATCTGTTTGTACTTATTTTAACTTGATGGTAACATGCTGTGTCCTGTGCAATATTTTTATCTGGTTATTAAAAACCTGGACATTGAACAACCCCTGATCATATCAAGCCATGCAGATAGTTTTTGGGTTAAGGTTGCGAGTTTGCAGTCCCAGATATTTCTGCCTCCACCAGAGCAATGCCACAGAAATGGTGTAACTGTGAAGTCTGGATACTCCACAAAAGTCCCAGTGGCAGAAATGCTGCTCAAATAATTTCAATGCAAAATGTTGACACCATATTTTTGCAGCATTTGTTGTAATGCAGGATTATTGGGGATTTTGCAAATGATTTTGCATTTTCAACTGTTCGCTTGATATCTAAAAAGACAATGAAGGCCTGATGGAAAGTCTCAGCAGACAACTGTGTGTACATGGCTGAAATGAAGCAGTATATAGTATTATGTTGTGTTCTCTGGGTGGGAAGAAAATGCTACAATAAGTGCACTGGGTTCATAAGGAACAGTGCCTGAATTCACATTAATACCAAATGGTATAACAGGGGTGTTGCAGGAGGTGGGACTTGAAAACACTATCCATTCATCGCGTCCCCTATAGATCCAATAAAAAATAGAGGCTGCTGGAGAACATACTGTACCAGCCCCCTGCAGATTTTCCACAGTATTAGTACCGTGGAAGTAGGGCTGGGCGATATGGGAATATGATGGGAAGTGGGCGTGTCGTGTCCTGCCTGCAGACGGCAGCCGGCAGACTCCGACACTGTTGTTGCGCTTACTTTTGCCACGTGAGATCGAATACATGTCACGAGGAGATAATCGAAATCGATCAAAATTTTATCGCGATCCCGAATCGGGATCGAAAAATCGCCCAGCCCTACGTGGAAGCAGCTATAAAGGCATCGTTTCACTTTTAAGCTGAGAGTTAAAAGAGAACAGCAGTACCAATCTCATGTCTGTTTGACATAAATTCACATATGAAGGCCCAGGTTTCAACCCATATGTGACCCAGATCTGATTGTTTAATTACAGTGTGAACAGAACAAATCGAAAACGAATCTGATCTTTTCAAATCAGATTTGAGCCACTATCAAATGTGGTTTGAAATCAGATAAAGATCAGTTTTTTTTTTTCTAATGCGACCTCAGTCTGAACAGCCAGTGTGACCAGAAGCAGAAGTCAATGCGACTTTTGCATTTGAAGTACTTTTAGACCTCATGAGTACTACTCGTGACCCGCCTGTACAAGCAAAACTTGAGGGGTCGTATCGTAAACGGTTTGAAAGCATATTAAGAGAAAAATTGTAAACGCTCACATCTGTGGCCTCCAAGTTTATCAGCAACTTCTTCTCTTTGTTTACTTCAATACACAGCGTGCTGCGTGGTCACATCAGGATCATGACCAGTTCACATTGTCTGACACTGGCCCCATTTTAAAAGATAATGTAAACAGCTAAAACAATCGGTTCTATAAAAAAGCTAGCACGGTTCTGTTTGAAGCAAAAAGCTTTAGATGCACTGCAGGCAGGTTTGGTCTTTGTATATGAGCAGGCTAGATCTGGCCTATTTGCTAAGCTAAGCTGTTAACTGGCTCCAGCTTCACACTGAAAAGGCACATATTGATGTTCTTATAAAACTCTTAATAAGATGGAGAACAAGTGTATTTCCCCGAAATTTCGATCCATTCCTTTAGTTGCCACAGAATAAACATGAGGCTTCTGGTGCTGATTAGCTTTGTGTTGATGCAACAGTCGACTGAAGGGTTCAAACTTGAGCAACTCTTGTACACTCATGAACATAAGACTCAAATCACCAAGAGTGAACTAATTTGGTAAATTGAAAGAAAACCTACATTCAGTTAAAAGTACATCAAGTAATGTATGCATCGTGTTTAATCTCTGTTGGTCACCAGGTTTCTGGGCCAGGGAAGTGGGACAGTTGATCGGTTTCGATCACCCAACCATCCCAGTGCATCACCAGTACATAGTGACAGCAACAGTACCGGAGGTGAAGGATCTAAAGAAGGAGCTGGCTGTCATCAGGGACCTGGAGGGTTCTTACTACCTGCGTCAAGAAAGAGACGGCCTGCTGTTTGGCCCCTATGAAAATATGGAGAAGATGGTGGTGCAGGACTCCTGGGTCAGAGATGGTGTACCTCCAGGTCTGTCCTCCAAAAAACTTTGTCAATACATTCAAGAACTACAAGAACATTTCTTGGAGTTTACATGTAATGTTTCTTTCCACCATGTGTCCCCTCTGGCTGCCACAGGTTTCGGTAAGGAGTTGTTTGAGTCGGACCTTGACAGGATAATGGAGCACGTGGAGATGGCCATGGAGATGGTCCCAGTGCTGAAGAAAGCTGACATTATCAACATCGTGTCGGGACCAATCACATACACTCCTGACCTGCTGCCCATGGTGGGACCACACCACGGAGTTCCCAACTACTGGACTGCCATTGGCTTTGGGTATGTGTGGATGATAGCAGTTGGTAAACACCAGTATTTATGTGGAGTGGAGTGTTTTGTCCTACTCGTCACTTTAGCAAACACCTACAGCACTCAAATCCTGAACTTTCTGAAAGACACCTTACTGAAAGTTATATTAATGTATATAAATGTTATTCTAGCTCACCGTTTTATAAATACCTGCATGTTCCTAAACATACACTCTCTCTAAACAACAGCATTGATTCCGGACATCTAGCTAAATGACCACCTGAGATAGAGATATTTGTTCAGAGGAGGAAACAGTTTTATAATCAGGGTCTTCAGATGGTGCTAAGACTTTAAATTGAAAGAGTAATTTGATCACTTGTACATATGTCATAGATTTAGATGTCAAAAGTTATCATTTAATTAGTTGTAGTTTGTGAAAACCAAGTGGTCCAAAACCATTTAGCATAGTTTTCGTTGAAGACCACTAGAGATAACCAATTCATGTGTTCAGGTATGGAGTCATCCATGCTGGCGGTATAGGTAAGTTCCTGAGCGACTGGATCAGGAATGGAGAGCCTCCTTATGACCTGATTGAATGCGACCCTAACCGCTACGGCAAATGGGCAGATGTGCCTTTCATGTTAGCCAAAGCCAGAGAGTCCTATGGCTTCAACAATGTTGGTAAGTCTAATATAACTGAGAGTTCTCTGGGGAAGCACTTCTCTTTTTACTTCCAATGAACTCCTTGCACTCTGTCGATGCCGCCAGTTGGTTACCCCAAGGAGGAGCGCTTCGCTGGCCGGCCAACCAGCCGAAAAAGCGGCGTTTACGACCTGCTCAAGGACAATGGATCTATGGGCTTTCACGCTGGCTGGGAACAACCTCACTGGTTCTACCAACCTGGAGACGACACCGGATACAAGTAATGCTTCTTTGTAAAATCTCTGTTTGATTGACCAGCTGCATCGACAGTATCTCAGACCTCACCAACATTTCCATATGTAAACATTTGTATAGGATGTTTTAGCTTTTGTTGCATAACTGATTTAATTTTAATTGCTGACTGCTGTGGCTGTCCTCCAGCCACATCCCTTGTCCCTGCTCTAGATCCACACCACATCCACCTCTGCATTTCAAAATACCCTATCATAACTGTTATGAAAGAAGGATAATATAGTGATGGCACTTGCATACCAGTGCATAAAAAAAGAAGCAACAATAGAATGTGGTGCGGGATAATCAGCTCTGCATACATGTGCATACTGGGTAAATGATGGTGGTGTGAAGGAAGGCATGCCAGAATAAACGGTAAAGGACACAATGTTCTCGCTGAAGATAGGAGTTACGCAGGAGAACAAAAACACATGCTCTCGCACAGAGCTCCCTCCCAGCTCTTTCAGTTGGACACAAATCATTCAACAGACTACACTGACTCCAAACTGCGAGACAAGAGAACCCTTCATATACAGAAATACCACTTTGAAAGAACAGAGCAGCTGATCACACAAAACATCATACGATCTGAGTCTGTAAATATGCACCATGAAATTCTTAAAAAACACACGGTCAAAGATCCAGTCTACCAAACCCCGGGTGTCGAATTCAGACAGCCTTCTCAGTGGCTGCATACTCGGCTCATCTGTGACACAGAGATGTGTCTTTGTACAGACATGAAGGCAGCAGACATAATCCTGGCATGCAATGCGCTTTCCCCAGTTTTTGCTCTAAGGCACACTTGTGGTATTTATGGTGCGGTTGAATTGAATCATCTAAACAGCTGATTGCCATGAAATGTGGGGTCAGAGATTTAGGGTCCACAGAGTCATTACTTTGTCGAGCCCTTAACAAAGCATCAAGTGCAATGCTCGGGTAAAAAGTTCAATTTGTCCAACACTTTGCATCATGATGATCAAAAAGCTTGAAAACAGGGACAGCGTTAATACATTAATCCCCCTCAGGTAAACTTTTTTATACATTGCTGTTGCTCAGGACGTAGCTGCTTGTCAAAGTGTCCTAAAATCTACTTTATATAAATGTTAAGCAATAGCTTCATAATTCTATCTCTCTGTTAGAACAATGTTCATTCATTATTACACCCATATACTAGTTTTGTATTGTGCAGTCTAATAAAAAACTGCCAATTACAGTTGTGGGAAAAAAGAGCTGCTATTTGTGCATTAAATAATGGATCCAGATGTAAGGCAGTGCTTGACATTGTGCTGTACTCAGGCCCAGCTTCCGTCGCACCAACTGGTTCGAACCAGTTGGCAGAGAGTGCAAGCTGGTGATGGAGAAGGTGGGAGTGATCGACCTGACTCCTTTTGCCAAGTTCATCGTGAAGGGGGAGGACTCACTAAAGCTGCTGGACCGCCTCTTTGCTAACACCATGCCCAAGGTAGAGCCAGTTTAAAAGTGAAAGATTTGGGGATGCAGTATTAAAAAACTCTCGACTTGCTTCTCTCTGACTCTGTTTCCTTTCACCTGTGTGTTTTCAGGTTGGCTCGACTAATGTCAGCCACATGTTAACAGCCACTGGGCGGGTCTTTGCTGAGGTCACCATCACGCAGCTGGCACCAGGAGAGTTCTTGCTCATCACTGGCTCGGGGTCTGAGCTACACGACCTCAGGTGAAATGCATCACGACACATGCACAGTAATGCTCAAGTTAACTGTTTTTTTTTTTTTGGGGGGGGGGGGGGGGGGGGGGCAGAGCAAGAAGCGGTTTACATCAGCGAATCAGAAACCAGCTGGTAACTGTAGCATAGGATTTAGCAGCTTAAGAGCCAGATATTTCCCCCGGGAGTCGGTAGAGACCAAAATTGAGCTATAAAACTGGGCTTAGAATTGTCAAGTGGACACAAACACGACTCCAAGTGAATGATGATGCAACTGGTATAGTTGAAAATAAGCTGTAGTTTGGTGAGACGTTCATGATAGGTAAAATAAAAATCGAGCAATCCAACAGTTATTTGTTTTGACCACCGGTTTTAGTTTGCTTTGCATTAGTTCGTCATGACAGCAAGGAGGATCCAATCAATATTGTTGTCTTTAGTTTTTACCAGATACCTGCTAACATAGTTGTTTATCTGTTGTACCGATGATTCAACCACTGGAGTTTCCTGCCAAGCCAAGCTGTAGAAATTCTCCCATCTGTTCGTCACCTGATATTGTCACAGAAGAAAATTCGAGAAACTATAATTTCCAGGGTAAAACGCAATAGGATTAATTTGTTGCACATGTGGGAAAGCTTTATTCATATCATATTTTTATAACATCATAATAAGGCCTTACTTAATTACTAATCTGATGGCTTGAACTTCTTCTTTTGAACGATGTGTCTGATGTCAGATGGTAGTGATGATGATGATAATGGTGATGATGATGATGATGATGCCACTCTGCTGAGTTAAGCCAGAACAACTTGCTTAAGCAAATTCTCACTTCTGGTAGAGCTGTGTCTTACTGGCAAATACACTAAAACCTTCCAACTATCAAAGACAGCAGTATTGTCACATACAAAAATGGCTGGTATATTTGTTATGTTTGTTGTTTCATCGCAAGCCAGAGAGAAAAACTATACGTTTATAGTGTTGTCTTTCAGTGTTTCTTTAGTATCTTGTACCATGTCAGTAATCTGCTCCAGGACAGTCTTTTGAGACAAACTGACACTTTGGAACAATTTTAGCAGCTGAAAATCTGAATCTCAACCTGGTAGTTATCTGCTTGCTCATGACAGAATATTGTCCGTGTCAGGTCATTGATAGCTATTTGTTGGACATTAACTTTATTCAAGCAACTCATTCAGTTTATCTGCATGTTTCCACCAGTAATGAATCTTAAAATGTACCTTTTTCATCACTGCGACTGTGTTCCCATGATCTAGTGACACAGGCTCAAGTTTGTAGATGACTCTCAGAAAGTTAATATCTGTCATGAGAATTAGTTTGTCCTTCGGTTGCTTTTATTTTGTATTTATGAATTGTCTTGCGGGCTGGATCAAATTGTCTTTTGGGTCATGAACATCCTGGAAGCCGGACATTCCCCTCCCATGATTTATTGTCATATGCATTAAAATACCAAAGGTTCATTTTTCATACGATGAAAAAAAGCTTGCTGCTCAACATGTACACAGTGTACAGTCACGTCATTTGGCACAACCAGCCCTACAGATGTACAGTTACATACAGTTTAAACAAAGGACAACAGCCTTCTGAAAAAAACCTTTAAACTGTAATTAAAGTTTTTCCTCTCAATTTGCAACTGTATAGATTTTAGTCGCTGTAAGTTAATGTGTTATGGCCCTTTTTTAATTATTTATTTCTTAAACATTTTTTGATTTATATGAAAATACAGATCGTACAAATCTGACACAGTGAAATAATCTAGAGTAAGATTCTTTCTAAAGTAATAATACAGTTATGCAAACAAAGGAAGCAATTAAAAGAACATTCCCAGTATTCAATGATAGTCTGTTAACAAGTCCCCTGTGCCCTCTGGAACACAGAAGTTTAAGCCACTATGTACATTTTGTTTTATGTGGGCTCTTCCAGTTATATAAAATAAGCCGAGTTTCTACAATGAAACCCGTTATTAAGACCTAACCTCTCCTTTAAGAAATCTTGTTGGCATTGACTGATTCATCCCCCTACATGCACTGTTGTTGCAGAAATGTGTCCACTTCCTTCGTATAGTAGTCCCTCACACATATTCTCCTGTGCTAAGCCCCCTTAAAATAGTTGAAGTTTGTAAAATGTTTTTTAAATTGGATAAACTTACTTAGTGCATAAAATCATTGTTTCTTCCATTTTGATGCATCTTAGCAAAGCTGCACACGCACAATAGTAGGCACAACATTTCAGTAGTCAGTGTCCCTGCAAAAAAAAAGAGTGCTTCTGGCAGCAAATGCTCCTTATTTCTCAGTCTCTCTCTCACACACACACACACACAGACAATAGTTGAGTCTCAAGCTGTGCAGAATGAAAATCTCTCACAGACTCTGTTACGCTGCAGAAACTTTAGACCACTCAGCAGCTGTCAACACAATGCCTCTCCATTTGTTCCAATCGTTAGGGAGCCTATTAAATCGTTCATCTCCTTTCCTTCACTGTAACCAACACTCCCGAGCATGAAGGAGGCAAGGACAGTTTCATGCTATGTAGCGACCTCTAGTGGTAATGCGACAAGACTACAAATGAGGAGTACAGGGGAGTCACTGCAGTTCCTTTTCCACCGAGCAGTTCAACAGTTTGACTCTGACACCAACACTTTGCTTGTCCAATAGAAAGAGGGCTGGGGGCGGGTCTATCATGTCTAACAAGACCAATACATTTTTCGACCCAAAACAAAAAACTGAGTTTATGTTGTGTGTTATCTGCAAAAATGGTATGCTATAAAGATGCTTAATATTAATAATATCTTTGCTATGCTATGCTATGCTTTTAAGGTGGATAGAGAAAGAAGCTACAGAGGGTGGATTCAAGGTGGACATCAGCAACGTAACAGAAGATATTGGCGTGCTGGGCATCGCGGGACCAAACTCGCGCAAAGTCCTTCAGAAACTGACAGATGAGGATATGAGCGACGCAGGATTTAAATTTCTTCAATGCAAGTTAATCGAGCTGGCAGGCATCCCTGTCCGGGCCATCAGGATCTCCTACACCGGTACAGAGCACTCCTTCTTTCTTCTAAATCTTTCTTTTGTCAGTCCAGGTCAAAACAATCTAAAAAAAATTCCAGTTAATCAGCTCCTCAGGCCAATTTAGTTGAGTCACACAAAAAAAGCAACACAAGAACAGCAGCATATGAAAAGACACACAGAAAATAGGTTGTACAAGCACAGGCAGTGGGGTAATGTACTACAGCATAATACAGCAGATATAAATGATACTCAACGACCCAAACAGCACAGCAGTGTACTGTACATTTTAGTCGTTCCATCAGCCACTGCTTAACATTTACAGGACTGAGCTTCGGCTCCAGATCAAGTTCCGTCTTTTCTTATTTTCTTATATGAGCGAAGAAGTGGTTCATATTCCAACCATCCAGCAAACACTTCTGACAGAGAGTACGAGCCCCTTCAGATATTCACCTCTGCTGATGTATTCACACTGCTTTAAATGTGAGAATATAAAAAGTATAATTTGATCTTTTGGCTGTCAAAAACTTGCTGTCTACAAATTCATGTTGAAATGAGTCAGCTACAGATGTAGTCAGGGAGTAGTTTGACCAACAGCCGCTAATGCTCTCCATCAAGGATGCTTAAGTTTCATTTGTTTGTGATTTATCCATTTTTACCAGGAGGGATGACATTGTGGTTAACTCTGGATGTCGTCCCTCTCATTGCCCCACAAATCGCCTGCTGCATATGGTGATACTGTATGTCCCTGTGTGTGTGTTTAGGTGAACTCGGCTGGGAGCTGTACATTGACCAGAAGAGCATGGCAGCTGTGTACCAGGCCATGATGGAAGCAGGGAAAGACGAAGGCATCGACAACTTCGGCACCTACGCCATGTCCTCCCTCAGACTGGAGAAAGGCTTCAGGGGCTGGGGAGCTGAGGTACACACAAACACACACACACACACACACACACACACACACACACACACACACACACACACACACACACACACACACACAAAGCTGGTTCTTCGGGTTGGGGCGGCTGAGGGGTAGAGCGGTCATCCTCCAACCAGAAGGTCGGCTGCTCAAACCCAGTCTTCCCCACCTGCATGCTGAAGTGTCCTTGGGCAAGATACTGAACCCTGAATGGCCCCTCATAGAAGAATAGTGCTGCCAATAGATGCATTCTATGAATGTGTGTGTGAATGGGTGAATGGCAAAACTGTGCTGTAAAGTGATCATCAAGACTAGAAAATGCTACATAAATACAGACCATTAATCACTTCTGACATTTTTGCTAACTCGTCGATCTTTTCAGATGAACTGTGATACCAATCCTCTGGAGGCTGGGTTGGATTATTTCATCAAACTGAACAAGGTAACCATCTGACTTGTTTTCAGTTTTGTGTGAAGTCAGGGATAGAGATGTCGGTTGCTCTCTCCTCCCCGACCCTATGGTCCAGACTAAAATACTGTACATCAACTTGTGGAGAAATTGCTACAGAATCTGCCAGGGATATACAGTAGATAATACAGAACTATAATAGATTGTCATAATATTAGGCGATGTTTTGAAGGGAAAGAGGAGATTAAAAAATATTTTATAAAGCAAATACCACAGGGAAAGATTTAAAGCTCACTATTGTATTGATAAAGTTAGGCCTGTTTCTTTATCGTTTACTTCCTAATTTGTCAATGAGAGGAACAAACTGCCATGTGAGGGGGTGGTCCTCAGTTATTCTGTTCCAACTTATTGTTCCTGTGACTGACAGAGAGAGGGACATGCTCCACAAAGGTTCACTGAAATGTTTCAAGATCTGACTTTTTGGGGTTTGAGCATGGCTGTAGACTCTTTGACCCTTTCCACACCTGGTATTAACATCTACCTGAGTGATCAGATCACAAGAGGACAAACCTAATTTAGTCTTTGTGAACGAATGTGTTTATTAGCATATATTGGGGAGGATTTTCAGTATTTAGTAGCTTTCTGTGATTTTAAATACTATTGATTATCTTTAATGTTTTGAATTCTTCATGTTGAGCACTTTGTAATGACTGTTTTGAAAGATGCTTTACAAATAAAGTTATTATACTTATATAGTATTAATATTATTTCCATTGAATGTGAACTGTTTGTCTCTGTGTGTGTCCAGCCTGCTGACTTCATAGGCAAAGCGGCTCTACAGGAAATCAAAGCCAAAGGCCTGAAGAGGAAGTTGTCCTACATCTCACTGGACACGGATAACATCGACCCCGAGGGAAACGAGACCGTCTGGTACAATGGCAAGGTAAGCAACAGGGACCAACCTCTTGAAGTCTTCTGCTGAACACTTCCTGTTTCACGTGGTTAGTTTGAGGTTGCTGACCGTGTCCCTCGTGTTTCTCATCAGGTGGTCGGCAACACGACGTCCGGAGCCTACAGCTACAGCAGCCAGCAGAGCCTGGCGTTTGCCTACCTGCCTCCGGACCTGTGCTCTGTGGGTCAGAAGGTGGAGGTGGAACTGCTGGGGAAGAAATACCCCGCCATGGTCATCCAGGAGCCGTTAGTCCTCACCGAGCCCACACGGACCCGGCTGCAGAAGAAAGCAAAGGGCAAAGCATAAGCAGGGACTGTCCTCAAATCAGTTTGTCAGCAGCTACAGATGGACGATCCCACTGTGAAATATATATGAGAGTCATGCTGATGTGTAAAGCTTTCATCGGGAGAAATCATGTGCAATCCATGTACTGATATGTTCAGCGGTCACATCACAGTCACATCATTGACCAGTTCCTCTTCCTGTGCTCTTTCCTGTTGATCAAGTGAGACTGTTTACTCATCTTCAGAGTTTGTATCTGAGAGAGAACAACCTTTGACTAATGCAATAGCACCACCATGTCTTAAAATTTGGGAGGAGTAATTTACTTCTTGCAATTGAATGAATAGATGTTAATGTTTTTTGCGAAAAATGCTTGATGAAGAACAGCTTTTTCTGTTTATTTCAAAGTCACAAATGATGCCGCTGCAGTTTGCATGGTCATGAGAGCACTCTGACAAAGAATAACAACACCAATAACAAAAAGAAACAGAATGTTTGCAAACTTGTACAAAGATTGTTTTATAAATCTGTTTTTTTTTTACTTGTATGTAATTGAATTGGTGTACATCAATACCTTGATAATTAAAAAAGCAATGTAATGAGGTTTTTCTTTGTTTGAAAACGCCAAGCAGTCAAATAAAACAAACTCGACAGCAACTCAAAGACCATTAGGACTTGCGTTGACTTATTTTCCTTATGAACCTAACCAAAACCTTATCCCTTAAATTAACGATAACCAGTTCATGCCTAACGTTAACTTTAACCTAGTTTAGACTCAGTAGGACCATTCTTTTATCCCCATGAGGTTTACACTGTTCCTAACAAGGAAAAGGGGCCAAAGAGGCTGAGGCAAAACACACACGCACACGCACACGCACACGCACTCACACGCACTCACACGCACTCACACGCACACGCACTCACCGACACAGGTACAAACATAAACCAGAGATAACGAAACCCAAAACCGTTTCCGCACATGACGACACTGGTCTTCCGTACCTTCATCTGATTGGTTGTTGTTCCAGTCTAATTGGTCGCTGCAGCGGAGGCAGGGTTTTTGACCTGCTGAACAGGGAAGTGAAGAGCAGACACGGTTTAAATTCGAAAACACTTGCTTGTGTTTCCGTTATAAAACTGAACAACACATATAAGCTTCAGCTTGATGCGTCCGGTTCCTGCTGCTCCACTTCCGCCTCGGGTCTCTGCCTTTAAACCGAGCTAACGATGGAGGAAAGATTCCTGACCGTGGTGTTCCTGCTCAGCTGCCCGGCTCTGGCGGCTGCCCGGCGGCCTCACATCGTGTTCATCCTGGCCGATGACTTCGGCTGGAACGATGTCGGGTACCACAGCTCGGAGGTCTTGACGCCGAACCTGGACCGCCTGTCGGCCGGAGGAGTCCGCCTAGAGAACTACTACGTGCAGCCTCTGTGCAGCCCGTCCCGGAACCAGCTCATGACCGGGAGGTACCAGGTGAGACCCCGGGGGGAGACCATGGGTGAGACCGGCTGCCTGCAGCCCGCTGCCCGGCCACAGGAGAGGCAGCTGGATTTCTAAAGTTCATATTCCACACAGGTCGATTCTTCACAGGGACATCAAACACAACAGAGACAACATTAGAGAATCAATTTAATATCAAAGAGCACAGCTTAAAACTATTTTCAAGCAACAAATAGAGGTAGGAGAAATGAGAGGATTGAATCTGTATAAAAATTTAATCATTTAAAGGGTAAAATACCAGATAAAATTAATGGAATTGTGTGAAATAACAGAATAATATAATAAAATTAAAACACATACAACAACATTTAAAAAAAAAAATTTAAAGCAAGAGAAACGAGCCAATGTGAAGAAATAAACATAAAAGAGTTAAAGAGATTAAAAGGATGAAATCCATACTAAAACAAATTAGTTGAAGGAGTACAATAATACAAATGAAATGCACTGTTCAAAACACTTAATCGTCACAGTGTAACAGCAAGTCAGTTCAACTTCAGGGATCAATCTGTCCATTTAGGAAGCACTAGTGATTTGTGAATCAGTTTCACGTGACAACAGGTGCAATGGAGAAGCAGCAGCAAGAAAACCCCATAAAGGGAATGGTTTTGCATGTGCATCATTCCTGACTAATTCTTCTTTAGTTTAGTTTTGTGTCCTGCAGCCCAGTCAGGTTAGACAGGTAGTCCAGGTCCCCCAGAGGAAGGCCCATCCATACAAGAGCATGGAGGAGGGAGCTGGACAAGGCTGTAGAAGGGCATCAACCCTGCAACAGGACGGGTATCTCCTCCTGTGTGCGAGGAGGAACAGGAGGAGAACTGCTAGAGCCCTACAGAATGACCTCCAGCAGGCTACTGGTGTGCATGTCTCTGACCAAACTGTCAGAAACAGACTCCATGAGGGCCCCATGACCTCTAGTGCAGTGGTTCTTAACCTTATTGGAGGAACTGAACCCTGCAAGCTTCATCAGTGCATTCACCAAACCCTTCGTAATTGGAACAATAAAATATGATTTCTTCAAAACATAGGTATATAATTTGTTAGTGCACAAAATGAACCATGCATCAGTTGCACACAAAATAAATGTGTTCAAAGAACAAAACCAACCATAAAAACCAACAAAAACATAACTCAATGACTATTTACTGCAAATCAATGTGACTTTTGCTGTTGCCTTTCAGATACAAGTTCAGGAATGCGCGGCTTCACCTTGGCAAGTGCCACTTTCATATCATTTTCGCAACAAAGTCTGTTCCTTTTCTTAATTTTCATGTCTACTATCGAAAAGGATTGCTCGCACAAATACCTTGTAACAAACAGTGTGAATATCTCAAGGGCAATAAGGGGGTATGGTACGATTTGGTGACACCAAATCGTTCAGAGCGTTGTTGTTCTGAAGAGTTGCTGTTGAAGCTGGCTCTGCTGAATGACGTACAATCACAACAGCCACAAGTCGACTACTGAGCGCACCAAGCAGCACAGATATCAAAGATAAGCAATGTGGCGTGATCAGCTGCAACCAGCTTTATCACTGCGGAGTGTGACGTCACGAATAATACGAGTAGCCTGAATTTATTTTGTGTAACACATTTTTACTAAGGCACAAAATGTTTGCAATCTGACACGGCGAAGAAAAATTGTGTGTTACCAAATTGTGGGCAGCCAATTTTTTGACGGCCTACAAAAACGGCCAGACATTGCTAGTGTGAACCGGGCTATACTGTGTGTGTTTTGACCCCTGCCGAACCCCTGAGAGTGACTCACCGAACCCCTGGGGTTCGATCGAACCCAGGTTAAGAATCACTGCTCTAGTGGCACCTGTGCTCACAGCTCGATTGGCATTTGCCAGAGAACAACAGAATTGGCAGGTCCACCATTAGCGCCCCATGCTCTTCACAGATGAGAGCTGGTTCACACTGAGCACATGTGACAGGCGTTAGAGTCTGGAGAAGCTGTGGTGAACGCTATGTAGATAGAAATGATAATAATTGAAGGACAATAGACTACAATGATGGTATGACCTTAGAATTTACAAACTAGTTTAATTAGTTTCAATTTGTACTCAAAAGCTGCAATAGCTGGAACATTCCTGATCCCATACGGCAGTTTGTTCCATCTCTGCGCTGCATAGTGACTTAAAGCTGCTTTTAGAATTTGCCCTGAGTACCAGACAACAGCTCCTGTGGACTCTGATAGTTGTAGATAAAACAGATGTCAAGGTTATCTAAATTCAAAAAGTTAAATACAAAAATTTAGTTAGCTATTAATGCTTTGAGTTGAATAAACCACATGTTGGGTATTTAGTCAGCTGAACAAAGATCAATCTGAAGGTGATGAATAAACAAAGTTATGCAATTTCACCTGATGATCGATATTGGCTTGCTGTCCCTGCAAAAGACACAAAACAACTACAGATGCAAAAACTCTAACAACTTAGGTTTTGCAAAATGAACCCTTTATTAAACACGTCTGATACTAAAACAGATCAGTTCAAAATGCGTGTAAAAACATTTTAAGGACAAAGACGAACTGCATTGTCCTCCCTTCAGGATGTGTTTTTTGAAACCTCTCTTTGCACCATTGTAACCTCAGAAGTCGGTTAGTTCCCTCTTGGCTTGGAGCCATTAATATCGACATGTTTGTCCTCCTGCACAGATCCACACCGGCATGCAGCACCAGATCATCTGGCCCTGCCAGCCGTACTGTGTGCCTCTGGACGAGGAGCTGCTGCCCGAGCTGCTGAAGAAGGAGGGCTACGCCACGCACATGGTCGGCAAGTGGCACCTGGGCATGTACAAGGAGGGATGCCTGCCCACCCGCCGCGGCTTTGACTCCTACTTTGGTTTGTCTGCTGTTGTAAAATCATCTCAGAGGGCACAGCTTGACTTAATGCTGTGACTAATGTGTTTAAAAAAAAAAATCATTTAAATACACTTTTTAAATCCTTTTTAAATTGGTTTTCATGGAGTCATAATATTAGTACATTTAAAAATACATGTACATTTCTGCATTATAAATCATTAGTCCAGTCCCATATTAAACACTCTAAAGGCCTGATACTTTCTCCTAAATATTATTATGATAAGTAAGAACATTATCTTTCTACAAAGCGGATAATGCTTTGTGTTGGACCTGAGAGATGGTCTCCCCCCGGGCTCTCACCTGGTACCTCCCGGTCATGAGCTAGTTCCGGGACGGGCTGCACAGAGGCTGCACGTAGTAGTTATTATCTTTCCACAAAGCAGATAATGATCTTACTTATCATAATAATATTTAGGAGAAAATATCAGGCCTCTAGAGTGTTAAATATGGGACTGGACTAATGATTTATAGTGCAGAAATTCAGGTGGAATTATATTCGTATATGCAGAGTATAACAAAGGTTTTGTCTCTGTAGTGTATTTTATTTGTTGGTCATCGGTTTGTGTGGAAAAACTAAGGTATTTCCAATGCAGCTGAAGGCTACATGTTAGGTGCAATCACAAGTTAGAATTTAATCCCTGAGAATCATGAGCAGTTTGACGAACTCAGAACTTCCCTTGGAGTTGGGTGTTCGAACAAGAAGAGGAAAATGTTCATGGGTCTTTTAGTCAATGAATCTTTAAAATTGAGTCAGACTAAAATAGGATTGTTTCGACAGCATTACTCCTGAAGTTAACTCTTACTATTGCAGGCTACCTGACTGGCAGCGAGGACTACTTCACACATCAGCGCTGTAATCGCATCGCTGCTCTGAACATCACTCGCTGTGCGTTGGACCTGAGGGACGGAGAAGAAGTCGCCACCGGATACAAAGGAGTTTATTCGACTGAGCTCTTCAGCCAGAAGGCCATCAGCACCATTGAAAAACACAACTCCACCGAGGTGACACACACATGTAAATCAGGTTTTTGTGTCAATTAAAGTTAGCCTCACCCACAGAGACTAGACTTTACATGTTGTCCTCTCTGTCTTTCAGCCGCTCTTCCTCTATGTGGCGCTGCAGGCAGTCCACGCTCCCATGCAGGTGCCAGAGCGCTACCTGGCCCCTTACAGTTTTATCAAAGACCCCTACCGCAAGCTCTACGCCGGCATGGTGTCGGCCATGGACGAGGCAGTGGGCAACATCACCGTGGCTCTGCAGAAGGCCGGACTTTGGGACGACACGGTGCTCGTGTTCTCGACAGGTACGTGTCTGCACTGAGCCACTGGATGAATCACACTCTGCATTGTTGTGATTTGAACCACTGGTCCGGATCATAGACTGTGTATATAAAGCTGGACAAAGGGACACCTCCCATTAGTGAAACCAAAGTGACTGTTACTTTGTTTTTTTATACTGTTTTATACTGTATTATCCTGCCTATAGTGTATTCATATTTATATATATTTATATTTTTAGCCTCCTCATAGTGTATTCATCGTCCTTATATCTTACAATTCCTGTTAATACTGTTATATTCCATATATTTCTACTGTACAGATCCTATTTATTACATTTTCACTTTAATATGCACAAAACTCTGCATTAATATGCACAATACCCTGCAATATATGCACAATACTCTGCACTTTACTGCCTTTTTTTTTGCACTTCTGGTTAGACGCTATACTGCATTTTGTGGCATATGTACTTGTACTGTGCAATGACAAAAAAATTGAATCTAATCTAATCTTGAAGGCCCCCTAGTGGCTGGCTACAGTACAAGTCATAAACAAGGTTTATCCACAAATGGGATAATCACATGAACAGCACTGGGAATGCTTTTATCTGGTGGATTTTTTTATATTGTGCCAGAATGGAAACCAGATCAGTGGATGCTGATGAAGTAAAAGAGTAGTCCCAATTATGTTTGCAAACAGAGATCAGATTTCCTTTGAGCATCAAAGTCAAATTGTTCCAGGGTGAAGAGGAGTTCAGGTGAAGGCTTAGTTCCAGGTACATTTAATTAATGCTTCAGAGGATTCAATGTCACATTTTATTACACAACTTGATTAGGAATGAAGTGGATCTCTTTGCGTCAGAAATCCGATTGAGCGCTCATGGTGACCAGAGCCAGAGGGTGACAGGGAGTTGGTTGTTTACAGAACTAGCTGACTGGACACTGTCAGCTCTGTAAGTGACGCTGGTTGGAAAATGAATCACAAATAAAGGGGGGAAAAAGACACAAGGAAAGGATTAAAAACAACTCTAAAGAGAATCAAAAAAAGCACAAATGGAAACAAATTAACCAAAGAGGAAACAAATGAAAATGCAAAATGAACAAAGTGACAGCCCAAACACTAAAAGACAAAAGATCTCTATAAAGAAACAGAAAATTATTCAAAAGACATGAAATTATGCCAAACCATCAAAACAACTTCAAAGTGATTCTAGAAGACTTTATTCATTTGTGTCTCTTTTGATGCATTTCATTTCCTTACATTTCCCATCAGAGTATTTAAACAATTAGATATCCATGTATTATTTAATATTGATAATACAGTTTATTAGATACCAAGAACCAGAGCTTTAAACATTTGACAAACATGGCCCCTTCTTTAAAACTGTTCCTTATTCTGAGCCCCTACCCCTGCTTTGCATGTTGAATGTTTAAGTGATTTTGAGTCATTCTCCACAAATACAGGACTGGTTACAGTAGAAAAATGCCAGTTATACCCAGTTTGTCCACTAGAGACCAGTGTTTTCTACTAATTGTTGTAACAGGGATTCTTGTTTATCGGGGTCGAGCAGGACACAGAGATTAATACAGACAGAAGGAAGACTTCACTTGGCTCATGTCTTCAAATGGACCACTGGAGTCTCAGTTCTGTTGAATCTTGAAAAATATCCATCCCATAAACCTTTTGAGGAGCATAATAAGGCCAAGACGAGGCTAGAGCCATCATCTAAACATGTGCCTACTCACTGGTTTCCACATGTGGAACCTATAATGGATTGCATCTGAAGTAGGTAGCTCCTTAAAGGGTTATTTTTAGGGGTTTAAAGGGGTAATTAGAAGACAGGAACAATGCTGTGAAAGTAAAGTGTGAGGTTTTAATGTGTGTGGTGGGCTGCGGTAGGTGGCCTGTTTCATTGTTCCTCCACACATTTGGTTGGCTCTGACTCTGAGGATTCAGTCAGCCATGTGCTGTGCAGACACTGACTCTGCTGATTTGAGGCTGAGGGGGGGGGGGGGAACTCAAAGAAAACTGTGTCTCTGTGTCCGTAAATGTTATGCACTGGTTATGTAATCTCCAGCATATAGTTTTTAAACAAATAATCATCCTCTGCTGAAAAGTGATCTGATCAAAGGTTTTACTAATGAAATTTCCATCTTGATAATTTGAATTTCTCTCATGATCAAGCTGTTGTTATTGACCCACATGCGTCAGGCCTCGCAGGAAACCAATGAGCCCTGAACTTGTTCCTTTGTGATGAAATTGACTGCAAACTGACCGCCTCTCTGGGACTTGACTGTAAGCAAATAAGCTGCAGTGAAAATGGGGGGGGGGTGGCCAGCAGCAGAGAGCCAAGGCAGCTTGAAAAGGCATTAAGGAGCGAGACGGTCTTTTCCAGAACAGTTCGGGAATCGGCACAGACTACTTCCTGGACTTGCACGACATTGTGCCGCTGAAAGGGGAGCTCTGGCTGGGTGCTACTGGCCATGTGTGTTTATACTGGACTGGCTTGTTGGGAGAATGACAGTCTGCCTCGCTGCCTGTGTGTGAACTTGTGTAATGGTTGGATGGGGTGCAGGAATATTTGTCTAGCACGGTGGACAAAGGGACAAATATTTCTGTTTGTTTAATGTCTGAGATAACTTGTTTTTATCAACGCTAACTGTTGGTCACCCTGCCACTTTGGTCCAGACTTGGCTATTGGATGGACTGCCATAAATGTTTTTGCAGGTTGTCTTGGTCCCCAGAAGATGAAACTTTCTGAATTTGTCAATCTCTTGCTCATAAACCAGATATCTGGCTTTCATTAGAAGACTTTTGGAAGGGAGTGTTATACATGTTTTTGCGATCATTCAAGTTCCCCAGAAGATGAAGCATAATGACTTTGTTGAGCCCCTGACTTTTCTCCTGGTTCTATCAGGCTTTTATTATTTTTGATTATTGGTCATTGTTCCCAGAGGAAAAATCCTATTGATTGATTTGTAAGGCTGTGACTTTTCATGAAGCTCAACCATGAGTTGGAAATCTGTACTGTAGAGTGAATTGTCTCTTGTGGATTTTCTTGAACTTTGGTACAGAAAAACATAATATTTGCATCACTATGATCTCACTGATATCTACTTTATGTCTGGAAAAGGAAACGTTTGCCAACTTTGAAAAATATTATGTTGACAGACTGCACCACATTACTCATCTCTTGCATCCCTTATGTTTTAAAATAGTAATTTGTATATTTTTATGCCATTTATCTAACGTCATTTTTTTAACGTCTGTACCTTCTTTTCTTTCTTGTCTCTTCGTAACTTTGTCTTGAAAAGGGCTATAAAAGCTAACTCAATTGTGTTTATAAAGACCCAAATCATTACAGCAGATGTAAAGAGAAGAGTTGTGTGTGTGAATTTGAATTGTTTTTCATGGGAACACAGATGAAATTCAACCTTGATGGAAATTCTGCCTTTGACCCTAAGGTTTGAGTTCTATGTGGGGTTATGTGGCTGTTGTACATTGACCTCTCGGCCATCTTTATATTCACTGACTTGAAATTGTGTATTTTGCTGCTTGTGTCTTTACATTTTGTCCCTCTTGCAGATAATGGAGGTCAGACTTTGTCCGGCGGCAGCAATTGGCCACTGCGAGGCAGGAAGTGGTCACTGTGGGAAGGAGGCATCCGAGGAGTCGCATTTGTCGCCAGTCCGCTACTGAACCACCCCGGAACCGTCAGCCACGAACTGATCCACATCTCCGATTGGCTGCCTACATTTGTAGGCCTAGCAGGAGCGATCCCCAAAACCCCAAAGCCTCTTGATGGATTCGACGTGTGGCAGGCAATCAGGTGAGCATGGATGAAGGTTTGAATTCACTGCTGAGAATGTGTAGGTGGCAGGTTGGCCTGTGGCCTGCATTTAGCAGCTCTTCACTTCTGACAGCCTGCCCTCTCTTTGTGCCCCTTCCTGATCCGTCCCCCAGTGCACTCTCACTCCGACTCTCTCCGTCTGTCTCCCTGACCCAGCGTCTTTTTCTTGTAGGAGCTCCTGCTCCTTCAATAAGCCCTTTGTTACTGTGGCAATGGGAGCTCAGAGAGAAGGAAATTCCATCAGTCACTCTCACACCAATGTGTATTCCCCCTCATCCCTGTTTTTTTGCCATTATGTGCTCTCCATCCCCACATCTGCTTCTCAGAACTATTAAAGGCTACTTTTATGTCAGCTAATTTGTTTTTCTGCAAATCTTTTAAAGTTGGAAGTGGAACAAAACTGAGATGTTGGTGATTTGATAAATCAGATTATCAAATCACCAACATGTTAGTTTGTTCTCAGGTCATCGAACAAGCTGTCGCCAAGTCCCATTTGACTGACAAATTATATTTGTAAACTAAATGTGGACACAGTGAAAGAGGTAAAATTGAGGGCTACTGCAGAGCTCCGGCAGAAAATCAAGGCTTAGCCAGGACCACAAACTACTACTCACAGCTTCCACTTGACTCGATTGGCTGGCGCACATCAGCTGACCGCTGGCGTTGCCGTGTGAGCCGTACAACAACACGGGGAACAAACTGCTGTTTGTTTGCACTGCTTTACAGTTTCGTTCTGTCTTTTAATTGGCTCGCTGGTTACAGAAAACAGCAGCCTGACGGCTCCAGTCGTGAAATAGAAACGGAATGAAACCAAAACAGTAGGCAGGCAGCAGAGAGTGAGAGTTATTTTAGTTGTGTTATCAGACACTGTGGTCAGTGAGAGCAGTGCGTTCTCTCTGTGGTGCAGTGCGGTCAGAGCATATGACTGCCTGCTGAACATCGGCCAGCTGGTTCAGATTTACACATCCCAGTAAATTTTGCAGTGCTTGAGTTAGACTGTGTTTGTCTCTGTGTGTGTGTTTTGAGTTTGTGTGTGTTGGTTGTGTATTCATGTGTTTTAGGAGTAACATTGCTTTTATGTTACAGCAATGGGTTGGCCTCACCAAGACTGGAGCTGCTGCACAACATCGACTCTCTCTATAATGATATTGCTCCATGTAAGTTCACTTTTTCACTGTATATCAGAACACGTACATATGCAGCGTATGATTTTATCATGTCACTTTCAGATAGTTTTCTCAATTATTCAGTAAGTGGTTTAATCTATAAAATGTCAAACAATTCTAAAGAGTCCATCATGACAGAGCTCAGGTTACACGCATATAAAAACCATGAAAAGTAGTAAAGTTTTCTATTGGAGAAGCTGCAGCGAGAGAATCGTTTGCATTTTTCATTTAAAAAGATGACTTGGCTGTGCACAAACTATTACGCACTAATGCCTCTAACTATGTGTGAATTTAAAGTAAATGGTCTTTATATAACCATATTCACACGCATTCATACTGCGGCTCGATATGCAGTGCTTCTCTATCACACATCCTTAACACTCAGATGGCACAGCCGTCAGGGGACATTTGGGGGTCTTGCCCAAGGACATTTCAACATGCAGAGCTAAGGAGCCGGGGATTGAACCACTGACCTTCTGGTTAGCAGTTATTGGACGTTCCGGCTCTGCCTCCCCTGTGCTCTGAGCCACAGCTTAATATATGTACCATACACTGAATATGCTCTTTTTCCAGAGTTGGTGAAGAGAGAATTTTGACATGAATGTTGAAACACACAGTGGTGAAATAGAAACATTGACTGACATAAGCTGAACAGTTCCCAGCAAATCCTGCCAATAGGCTGAGATCATTTGACTTCTATATATATATATATATATATATATATATATATATATATATATATATATATATATATATATATATATAAACTCCTAACTAGCACCTACTTTTCTTTACCTGACTTTTCTCTTGCTGAACTCCTGCACCTTGTCCTGTTGAACAGATGGAACAATTCTCCTATTATACTGAACATCATTGCAAATGAGGTAACGGAGCATTGTTCGGTGTACATATGATACTTTAGCAAAACATATTTAATGCATATAAAACTGTATTCTCAGCCTTGAAGAGAATCATATTGAAAGAATTTTAACCCATTGGTTTCCAACTTTTCAGTCTTAAGACGTCTTAAAATACAAAAATGTCTGCTTGTGGTCTTTCAGTCCAGGTTGAAGCTTTACTATGAATATGAATAGTAAATTATCGGTATTTATATAGAGCTCTTCCTTTTTCACCCACATAAACACACACACAAAGTCAGAAAAAGTATTTTATTAATTGTGTGATAAGATTTTTTTTAATTTTCCTTAGCCTTGCCTATGGTTCTATGAATGGCAGTGTCAAAGTCACTTGATTCACTACTTTCATTCAGGCGGGGATACTGTCATGGAGCTATTTTCAGACATTTGTGTTGACTGGATCCTAACAATGATGGTGATCCCCAAACTTTTCATCATATCCTGAGAAATATCTCAGAATTTACCTGAGGGATTACCACCATATTTGTATTCATTCATGTTCCTGAGAGGATACAATTACGATTTTGTCCTTCAGCAGCCCAAGAAGATTGGAAAGTTAAATATCTCTTTTTGGACATGTAGTCTTCATTTAAAACTTCTGGATGTTATTTGATGCTTAAAATAGCTTTCCAAGAATGTGCATAGGCATTCATAGTTCCCAGAAGATTGAGCTCAGTGACGGCTGTGATCCCACTGTCTGTAAACTATATCCCTTTAATTATCTGCTGACCTCTATCCAGGTTGGGAACCACTAGTTTAAACCCCATCCATCCACCCATTATCTATGCATGCATGGATGGATGCCGGGGGCCGGAGCCTCCCCACTCACACAGGGCGAGAGAGGAGGGGTGCACGCTGGGCAGGTCACCGGTCTGACACAGGGTTGACAAACAGACACACAACCATTCACCCCCGCAGGCAGTTTAGAGTCGCCAGTTAACCTAAGCTGCATGTTTCTGGACTGGAGCAGGAAACCCGTGCAGACACGTGCACAGCCCCGGCTGGTGTAAACCCTCCGAGCCGTAACTCATTTGCTCCTGAAGGTATCAATTTGACAAGGGATGTTGAGGTGATGGAAAACGTGTGATCCCTTTTTTTTTACGCTTGTGTGGGAAGCGTGTCCTTTCTTTTCTAATGTTATTCTGCTGTTTTCTCTCTCACTCTTTTTCCCAAACATGGCCACAAGTATCAAGGCCTGATTGTTTGGGGCCAAAACTCCCAAACAGCAGACATTGTAAAATCCAATTGACGCAGGTTAAAACAGACGGGGGAAGCGTATTACATAACATTTGACTAAACTCAGCCTATTAGCCTATTATGCTCATTACAAAGTTTGTTGGGATTGAGAGTCTCTGGGTGGATGTTGTTTGTGGCTGATCTCTCGTGGTTTCTGGATTATCATCAGTGGGTCTCCCATTTAGCCACTTTTTAATAAATTCTGCCTGCTCCTTATTAAAATGAAACCTTCTCCACTTGTGTGCAAAGGGGATCTGAATTCTCTTAAGAAAATATTGTATCAGCGGACCGCTCACTGTACCGCACACAGTTGCCTTGTGCTTTCATGTGAGGGATGCCGAGGACAGAGGTCTGAAAATGCACTCAGTCACTGTGGAAACTGTAATCAGTCATCGAAGAGGGTTGACGTTTGAGGGCAGGGTGCGTACAGTTTAAACTCTGTGATTGTAGGGAGGTTTCCAGGAAATGGGTCTTGCGACGGCCCTTTACTATTGCTTCGAGACCCAGTGGAGTGGTCTCATCATTGCCTGAACCACTTACTATTAGGTGAACCAAACCACTGCTATTTCTGAGGAAGAAGCAGGGTCCCAGTGAGAGGCCACTATTTCTGACTTTGTGGAGGACGCTGCACCTTTTTTGTTGAACATTCAGAAATGGAAGAGGTATAGGAGTACATTTTGTCTTAAAATGTTTCACAGATGGACCATAATAGGCGCATAATGACTCCACAAGAGAGCAGATGCGTAGCTCTAGATCCAGCATGAAGGTATCGCAGAGTTTCTGGTTGATTTCTATCTTTTTTTTTTTTAATTCTTTTCGGACATGGATCCCTCACATGTGGCCCACAGAGGTTCTCTCCACTGTTAGTAAAGTTTTTTAGGTAGTTTTTCTTTTCTCTTGCTGAGGGTTAAGGACGGAGGACCTTGTTAAGCCCTGTGAGATAAATTTTCAACTCTAGAGGCACAAATCTGAGTCCTCCCTGTTGTTCAGCTTGTTGCTAACTTTCTCCGTGGGCAGGTTGTGTACGATGACATTATCTGAAAACGGCTTCCTGTCGCAACCATAAACAAGGTTGATGGAGTGTGGAGACCAAATCATTAATGGTTCAGGCAGTAAAACCAAAACCATTAGCTGAGTGACACTAAAACATTCCACAGATCTGAGGGGATCTGCAAAGTCACCTTTCACATTAAACTGTAATATTTATTAATTGTCAATATGCAAATCGAAAAACTGCAGCTCTTTGAATTAAAAAGGAAAGGAAATTTATGCAAATTTACTTTCTCTTTCCTCTTATGGCTAAGAAGTAGCCAGGACATACTGGGAATAGATACGAGTGGTCTCTGTGTGATGAATAATGTCTATGGAAAGTTCCGTTTCTGAGAACTGACTGTTTGTAAAGCATAAGCCAACCATCTTCAAATTATCCCTCCAAGTTTACTACTGGTCGTTACCATTCCAATCACTCGGATGATCAGAGAAAAACCCTGACTCTTTACAAGCTTTCGCCCCCGTGTTTTATGTTGGAGTCTTTATTGTCAGCCTCCACAGTGACAAGCAGCCTCCCTCGGTGCATTCCACCCTGAGATTCCTCTTTTTCTTTCACCCCCTCTCTTTCCTATTAACCCGGCCTCTGTTTGGAACCGCGCTCTCCGCATTTCTTCTCGGCTCCCTCTTCAGGCTTCTGTGGGTTGTCTATTTAGCTCCTAAAAAGACCGACTTGCATACCTTTCTCCTTTCAAGTCGCTGCTCAAAAACCTTCCTCTTTGCTCTTGCACTGTGTGACCAGATTGCGATCCCGATTGAAATGGGCCACAGAGGGGTCCCTGAACTTCTCACTTCTCGAGGGAGTGAGAGCCAGAGACCCTGGACTCTACTAAGTCTTAAATCCCCCCCCTCCCCTCCGCTCTCCTTCTAGCAATTTCTTTGCTCTCTAAGGGTCCCTTCCCACCGTTTCTCCCCCTCTCCTCCCTGCTTTTTCTTGAGCCTCTTTGTGGATCCTCCTGCTGTGGATCCAGATGAGCAGGGCCTGCTATGATGTTCTCTTGTCCCGTGGGAAGAATGAACATAATAAAAGTGGCAGAGTTACTGTTGGGGACCGAAGCCCCTTTCCTCCCACTCAGATGTTTGCACATTCCAATAATTGTCTTGCATAAGAGCGTCAACACCCAGAATATGGCAAGAGGTCAACACACTATTCTTATTTTAAGGATTTGAGCTTCACAACCTGGTTATGCAAGTATGGTTCCGTGTTTCATGTGAGAGCAATTAAGACACCCGCATGTCATTTGCGAACAGTGAAGAATTCCTTGTCGCAGCTTTAACATGCGGTTGCAAAAAAACCCGCTGAGATCAGAATTGTTTTAATTCTCCCGTCATGTCGCTGTGGTCACATCGGCTCCATAAAGCGAGTTTAAATGGGAACGTGGGCTCTGTGTGGGCGGGGCTCTGTCCATCTGCGACGAATAGTTGCTTGTGACAGCGTGAGGAGGCAAAAATTACTTGCAAATCTGTCTAATCATGACCATATTGTGGGGGTCAACCACAGCATGAACCTGAGAATACTCCCAAGGCCAGATTAAAAAAAAACCTCGACATATGTGCTTACTTCTGGGAGACATTTTCCACAAGAACAGAAATGGCAGCATGCAGGAAGCTGCAGATAATTCTGGACACGGCAAAATAAGGATCAATTATTTACTCTTGCCTTGTGAAACTTTTAAAAACGAAGCCACTGGGTATCGAAGTCCCTTGTTCATTCTCTTCTTGACGATTTCCAATCTGCCCCGACTGCAGCAGAGTCAAATTATTCATTGTGCTTGGCAGACGTGAAAGGCTGGTGCTGAGTCGACCGCATTACCACCAAATTTGTCACATTCTTCCAACCCCAAAGTACCGTGTGTTTAAAGAAATTAATACGTCAAATCATTTCTGCTCTTGGAGAAAAAGATAGTGCTGAATTTGTTTTGTTTTTGGCAGTTTTTGCACCGCTCAGATTTCTGCTGTTTCACTGCAGATTTTTCTGCACAAAAGAAGTCTTTCTCGCAGCCTGTTTATTTTCACACCTTCACTTAATACAGACTGATTTCCAGGCACACACGGTTCGGTACCAGTCTACCAACACAGCACGGCTTGTATGCAGTGGTACTCTAATATCATCTTACTCAGCAGTTTCTATCTTTGTTTTAGAAAGATCGATGACCTCGGTGATCAGCTCTGTCCTCTGCTCTGTGCAGGTCCTACCAGCGAGCATCGGTTAACTTTGGCTGAGGTGGCAGGAGGAGACTTGTGGGCCAAGTCCGGCTTCAATGTGTCCATTCACGCCGCCATTCGGTCCTCAGAATGGAAGCTGCTGACGGGCTACCCAGGTCAGTATCTCCCGTCGCCCATAATGACATGTTTAGTCTGAGTGAGAAGTGGAAAATCAAGAGCGTGTGTATATCCGCACAGGCACACATTCATTTCTTATCTCTGCTAATCAGTGGAAGACTCGAGCATTTTTGTAAAAATAAGTCATGCATGAAATGACCTGTTCCATTGAAAGTACTTAAAGTATAAAAGGAGCTCTTCTCCTCCATGTATCATGACTCCTCAGGTCTAAGGGGTTGAGATGATTAATTGAAGAGGAAATCATCTCAATCTCTATTGATTGTTTGTAGACTTATCTTTGTCCATCTTAGGTCAAAGTAGATGAGTTTTACGTCTTTGTCTCATTAATTTCGTTATTTAAATGGAACCATCAGAAGTTTCCAGTGGAAGTAAAGCTACAATGATAATACCAATCAAGTAAAACAAATCTTGTGTATTGTTTTCTCAATAAATGAAGACTAATTTGGTCATACAGAGATTAATTGACAGCTCTTTAATAATTGTCATTTTTTTTAACGAAATTGAATGTAATTAAAGTATAAGCTACACAGCACTCTAGGGGATGTACCTACCACTACTGTTCCTAATGTCCTTCATCTTTCCTCCTCCAGGTTGTAGCGTGTGGTTCCCGCGGCCCGGCCACAACAGCTCCGAGGCGAGCCCCTCCCGCCTGGATCCACTGAAGCCCGTCATGCTGTTCAACATAGACAAGGATCCAGAGGAGAGGGTCGAGGTATCTGCCGACTTCCCTGCAGTGGTGGATTATCTCCTCTCTAGGCTCCACCAACACCAGAAGAGTGCCTTGCCGATAAACTTCCCAGACGACGACCCCAAATGTGACCCAGGCCCCGACCGAGCCTGGGGACCCTGGGCTTAGGTGGAGATGATGATGAACATTGTGAAGAACGTACGCCTTTGTTTTTCTTCTGTGGAGAAAGACATTTTTTAAAAGTATGACGATTGATTATTTACAATGACGACCAATACAAATTTTATGATGCCGATTTTTAAAGGAGAATAAGTTATTCCTGTGCTTTGCAGAATCTCAATGTGACATGTCATCCATCAATTAATTGATTGGTAGATGCTGTCAGGGGTCAAATTAAAGCGATTGCGTATCCGTGTTAGAGACACATGTTGCTGATTTGTAAAGACCCTCTCCCTGCTGTTTCAGGTATTTGCACTTCGTTTATCTACTGTTGAGAATCTGCAGGCTCCTTGTTTTTGTCAAACACAAAGCTCGACAGAAATAGCAGGCAGTATTTAACCTGAGAGAAACATGTCACCATCCAAACTGTGGGGCCTCTCCAAGGTATTTTTCTAAGCTTTTTTACTTTTATGATAGTATGGAGAGTAACGCACATAATGTTGATTTTGGCCACGTTTTGAAATTTAAAGCTGCACTAAACCAGAATTTCTGTCCTGAAAATCGATGAAGTGACTCCCAGTGATGAACCCACAGAGAGATGTCACTGCATCCTGCACGATCCCTCTGCTCTACAACACTGTGGCCATGTGACTTTAATATTGGCTCGCTCATCAGCATACTTTTTGACTATGCAGCAGGAAGCTGTATCAGCAGAAAAGCTCTGATGGGTCCACTGAACTCTCCTCAGCACCAGAAAGACAAAAGACAAAAGCTGCTTTCAGACCCTCGCTGAACACCCAATGGGGGGTGAGAACAGCAGGAGAACTTCCGCAGGATTCACCACGAGCGAGTGGGCGTGTTGATATTTCTAAAGCGAAAATGAAAAGAGCGATTTTAACTCCATTGTTCCAGAAGAAGCGTTTCTGTTTATCCAGGGACATTAATATGAATTCAGCAAGTTTTTATAAAGATCATTTCAAAGTGTGTTATATTAGAGGGGAGCAGAGAAGCAGAGTCACTTGTTGATCGACGCTGAGTGATTAACATTTGATGTAGAAGTTTGAAATAATCTTTATTGATTTGAAGTCGTATCACCCAGCGTCTCCGCCTGCTGAACCAACCCTCACCTGAACGCTCTGGAGATTAGTGTTGTTGTGAACGTATCTGGCCAGAGAATCAAAACAACAAGCTCCGGAGAAAGTCTGGACCTAATTGTACAAACTTCTCTGGAGTTCATGTCTGAAAAAATTTGATACATTGGTAACTAACTGCTAACATGTTAGACTTTTTCCTCAGGAGTTGATGGAGGCTTGTAACTGCATTTGTGACCTCAGCACATATTGTTCCCCATTCAAACCACAGGGGGAAAAATATAACTTTTACACTTGTTATACAACAGTAAGTTGTATCTTTAAAATATATATTCATGATATCATAGATGTCTGCTCTGCCCAAATTTCTAAAATATTACTGCAAACTGTCATTAAGCGCTGCTCTTGTTCTTTACTGGGATAAATGCAACTTCTGCTGTGGACCTTCAAGAGATTTAATTTTTTTCAGGTATTTTGGGTGCCCCTGGTTCAATAAGTAAAATTTGAATGTCTCACAGTTGGAGCACCTCTTCAGCTTTGAGCTGCATCACACTCTCCCGGTTCAAACAATTAAAAGCTATTTTCAGAAATATCCGGTTATTTTATTTTAAATATTGGTTTGTGCCATACATATTTTTAAATAAAATGTTAAACTCTTGTGAAATAGATTGTTTTATTCATAGTTAATTAGGTGTATTCAGTACAATTTATTTTGAGGTCATTTCATTCCCTCATTGTTGCCTTCAAGTTTCTAATGAGTAGGTGCTAAATGAGTTCGCTGTGTGTTTCTGTTTAGAGACTGAAAATGTGAGGAATCTCATGAGGACTTCAGGTATCTCTGATGTCGTGGCTTCAGTGAGGGCTCCCACATACCAGTCATTCATGAATCTTCTGTTCTCATGGACGTGAGGGAGATTTTCTCTGCTGCTGTGGAAACCCGGTTTGTTCCATTTCATTTGATCAGCTGAAGTTAGACGGTTACAAAGGATAAACATACTAAACGCAAAAAATCGAATACTTCCAAAGGAGTAATTAGCATATTTGGAGTCAGAGTGGGATAAACAAACTTCTAACCCTAACCCCTTAATACATACTCCCAGTTTGACCTTTGACCCTTTGGTGTTTGACCTCCTACTGGCAGCAGTGTGCAGACTACCACAGGAAATGCTCCCTGCAGAGACAGGGCGGCCCCGTCCTAATGTGGGCTGTGACCCTTGACCCGCCTCTGGGAGTTGATTGGCGGCCGAGCGAGGCAGCAACAATGGTGGGTACTGGGGAAAACAGTGGAGCTGAAAGCCATTTGACATATAAGCTGGTTCGTCGTGTCAGTGAAACTCGTTTCTTTTATAGATGGCTCTTCTTTGTTTTGGCCCGGTCGTCAGACCTGTCACTGCTGCAGCCAGGGAGGTGGGGTTGTTTTTCAATGTCGCGGTTTAGTCCGAGCTGCTTTTTGCTTTTTGTACAGTAGGAGATAAAATAACTGAGCTGGATGTAATGAGTGTGACTGCTTCTTTTCACAAACAAACTTTAGATATGCAGAAAGAGAGGGATGCTTAAAGGAGTAGTTTAGATTTGTGCTTGACAGAACAAACATCACTCATCCCCGAATGAAAGTAGATGGAGCTGTCCTACTATTTGATGCATGCTAGTTCTATTTCATTTTATACTTAGTTTAGTTTTTTCAGACACTTTTAAAAAGAAACTAAATAAGATTTTGTAGATGCAATTTGTTTATTTGCTTTAATTTGACAGACAAACTAATCAGGCACTGTGTGAAAATCCAAAACAAATGCTTTTAAGTCACTCCTAAAGTTCAGTAATGGCTGCATTATATGTTGTTAATAAATATTATTGCAAAAGCTGAAGTAAAGTAAATTTGCCATTTGTGGTTTTTTCAACAGGACTTATGAACATTTAAAATCAGTCGCTGCATGTAGCCAAAAAATAATTTGTCACGCAAAACCACAATTTATCATTTCTATATGCTAAAATAAAAAAGTAAACTGATGAGCTTTTTAGTTGCCAGGAGGGCAAAGACCACAGACAGAGGAAGATTGGAAAAAAGTGTTATGGACAGACAAATTAAAGTTTGAGGTGTTTGGATCACACAGAAGAACATTTGTGAGACGCAGAACAGGTGGAAAGATGCTGGAAGAGTGCCTGACACCATCTATCAAGCATGGTGGAGGTAATGTGATGGACTGGGGCTGCTTTGGTGCTGGTAAAGTGGGAGATTTTACAAAGTAAAAGGGATTTTAATATAAGGAAGGCTATCACTCCATTTTGCAACGCCATGCCGTACCCTGTGGACAGTGCTTGATTGGAGCCCATTTCCTCCTACAACAGGACAATGACCCAAAGAACACCTCCAAATTATGCAAGAACTATTTAGGGAAGAAGCAGGCAGCTGGTAAGTTGTCTGTTATGGAGTGGCCACCAGATCTCAACCCCATTGAGCTGTTGTGGGAGCAGCTTGACCGTATGGTACACAAGTAGTACCCATCAAGCCAATCCAACTTGTGGGAGGTGCTTCAGGAAGCGTGGGGTGAAATTTCTGCAGATTACCTCAACAAATTAACAGCTAGAATGCCAAAGGTCTGCAATGCTGTAATTGCTGCAAATGGAGCATTCTTTGACGAAAGCAAAGTTTTATGAACAAAATTAATATTTCAAATAAAAATCATTATTTCTAACCTTGTCAATGTCTTGTCATTTGATAAATAAAAGTGTGAGTTTTCATGGAAAACACGAAATTGTCTGGGTGACCCCAAACTTTTGAACGGTAGTGTATATATATTTCATTTTCCACCAAGAAGCAATGGGTGACAAAAAGCTGACGACTTCATGAAGGTTTTATTATTTTCCACAGAATTAAGTTACATGTGTATTTTTCTCTGATAACATTAACACATAATAAAAACAAATATCAAAACAATAAAAAAAAAGCTCTAAAGTTTATATAGGTATGTTTTATATTAACAGATCAACTTTAAACACTCTTTAACTGATGAATAGTTTTGACCTGTGAGAAATTCCAGATGATTTTGGAGCAGCAGGTTTTTTTCTCCTCCGACAATAATGTCACAACATTTTCTTATAGTTTTAATGTTAGACACCTAGTGGCCAGTGGAAGTTTGTCTTCAGTTTGTCCGTCTGCGCGTCATATTCTTGGGAACACGATATCTTTTCCGCCTCCGGGGACTTTCTTCAAAATTGTCACAAATCTTCACTCGGACTCAAAGATGAACTGATTACACCAGTAAAGTCTGTTCAGTGATTTCATAGACACACAGTCAGTTTGTTTCACCTCCATCTCACATGTGGAAAAGAAAATTATAAATAATCCGCTCATTGATGAGGATCAGGATCAACACGGGTTCTAAAACATCACACAACCTGATTTCTACATTGATTTAGAAAACAACAGCAACATTAGTTATTTTAAACACATTCATGTCAGTGTAATTATAGATTTCTGTCTTTACAAAGTGAGAACTAAATATGTGTGATAAAGGAAGGTCAGTGTTTGATAGACAGCTGATCTCTGTGCAGAGCAGAAACGTCACCAAGACGAACTTTGATCAACAAACATGGAGACACAAGAAGTTAAAGATTTACACACCGAGTCTAAATCACTGCTTTTAATGACTCGAGTCTATTTGAGTTTACAGAACTCAGCTGTGGATGCATGATAAACCCCAACTCCAGCATAGAGAGGCTGAGTGAATGTGGTCTGGACTCTGTGGAATGCTCAATGCTGTTGTATTGAAAGACATAACTGTTTGCATTACAAAATAACGACCAAGATTTATCATTTAATCCAAATTCACCTAAGTGTCCTCCTCTGCTGATATTCTTGTATGTGACTGCTACATCAACTCCTACTCTCCTCATCTTCACCTCCCAGTAACAACGTCCAGTCAGACTCTGTCTACTCAGGACCTGAGGCCTATCAGTGAATCTGTCTGGGTGATTAGAATAAGACTGATCTTCCCTTGTCCATCTTACTTTTCTGTTTACCTCAGATAATAACAGATCTTAGTTTACTGTGTTTGGATCAAGTGTGATTTCCTGTGAATATTTTAAGAAGTTGAATCTGTTCTTCATCTCTGGTTGTGGCAGTAAAACTTGAGACCCAATCTGTAAAATCTTTGTCTCTGTCTCACTCAGAATGTCCTGTAGTTGACCTCTGACCTGTGACACAGCTGCTTTCACGTCCTCAAAGTTCCTCAGAGGACGGATCCTGATGCTGGATGAGTGTGTAGATTCACTGAGTGGGGACAGTGAGGGGTAGTTGTGTAGAAACTGGTTGTGATCCTCTGTGTCTGAGAGCTGCTTCAGTTCATGGTCTTTCCTCTTCAGCTCAGTGATCTCCTGCTCCAGTCTCTCCTGAAGCTCTCTGACTCGACTCACTTCAGTTTCCTGCTGGGATCTGATCTGCTGCTTCACATCAGAGCTTCTTTTCTCCAGCAGACGGATCAGCTCAGTGAAGATCTCCTCACTGTTCTCCACTGCTTTATTAGCAGAGCCATTGACGTCCTTCTCCTCCTGTTGAAGCAGCTTCACGTCTTTCTCTGTGTCCTGGACTCTCTGCTGGATTGTTTGTCTCCTCAGCCTGAGCTCTCTCTGCCTCTCAGTCCTTTCTACTGCAGCTGTAACTGTGTCGTGGCCTTTATGTTCATCCACAGAGCAGATATAACAGAAACACTGCTGATCAGTGCGGCAGAACATCTTTATCACCTCGTCGTGACGAGAGCAGATGTTCTCCTGGAGCTTCTCCGAGGGCTCCACCAGCTTGTGCTTCTTCAATGGAGCTGACTGAAGATGAGGCTGGAGGTGTTTTTCACAATAAGAGGCCAAACAAACCAAACAGGACTTGAGAGCTTTCAGTTTTCTCCCATTGCAGACATCACAGGCCACATCTTCAGGTCCAGCATTGCAGTGATCAGCAGGAGCAGCTTGGAGTCCAGTCTTCTTCAGCTCCTCCACTAAATCAGCTAACACGGTGCTTTTCACCAGGACAGGCCTTGGTGTGAAGGTCTGTCTACACTGAGGACAGCTGTAGATTCCTCTCAAATCCCCTTTGTCCCAGTGGGTGTTAATACAGCTCTTACAGTAGCTGTGTCCACAGCCAGTAGTCACCGGATCCTTCAGTGGATCCAGACAGATCGAACAGCAGAATCTATCTCTGTCCAGTTGATTTTCTTGCTGCGCCATTTCAGCTGCTGCCAGTGACTGTAGAACAGTTTCACTTCCTCTGAACAGAAACAGGTCTCTGCTCCTCCCTCTCGCGTTCACTCCCTGCAGTGACTCAGCTCCCACAGTTCACAGCTTGTTGTTCACTGGTTCTTACACTTACACACCTGTGAAGGGAGGAGACACAGCCATATCCTGACGGGGAGGAGCTGGTTGGGAGTTGTTATCTGTGTTATCAAATTTGAAAGGTAATAGTTGAACTGGGAACTGTCACATTCAGCTCACAACAGCACAGGTTGTAAGATACATGTTTTTAAAAGTTTCCAGAAAAGTTAACAAATCTTTTCAATGGAATAAAATGCAACTCTTCAAAATGCATGTGCTCGGGCCCGCTCAGTGCTGCTTTGCAGTCCTAGAAATTTTAGAAATTGTATTTTTCTAGTTGGTACTTTCCAGGGTTGAGCAATCCTTGTTAAAGAGTTGCTTTTACATGATAAATAGATAATAATTAATTTACTGTTGTGAATGCCACTTCATTATATCATGGTCAAAGCCTGAAGCTAAAGCGAACATGTCCTAAGCAGAAATATTAATGATATGGATATTGTTATAATTTTTATTGTATTTGATTTTTTGTTCACAAAAGTTTGAAATCAGTATGTACTTGGTGCCGTCTAGTGTGTTTTGTTAGGCACAGCTTCAAGAAGATTAAAGCTCAGCACAGTGTTTGTTTTCCAGTTTTTCCATTATTCTTTTACTTCTGTTCCAGTTAAAGCTTGAGCAAAATATTTAATGAAATGAGTTGGACTCCTGTATTCAATGTTATTTTTGGATGTATTTCAATGCAAAAAAAAGAAATCAGATTTTAATTAATGTGTTAATTTACTTTTGCCGCTCACAACAACTGGAAAGGAGAGTTAGAGACCAATTGGGATGCAATAACAAATTTATTATTTAAATAGAAATAATAGAAATGGTGTGTATGATTGTGTTCAACTTCACATAGAGAGAAAACACAAGCTTCATCATCTTTACTGTTCCTCTTCCTCACACACACACACACAGATGGGATAGCCTAATTAAGGTTTAATCAGAATATGCAGAATCTGGGGGCGAGGGAAGTGTTCTGGTTTCCATTACTAGTTTGAGGAATCAGGTTTGAGAAGGCTTTGGTTGCCTGCAGGTAAACAGTCCATGTATGTAATTGGGTGAAGATCCAAACAAGAATCTGGATTTAGTGAATTTGGATGAATTGGAAGGGTTCACATGGAGACTGTTGGGCCTGGTTGGTAAGCTGTTCATATATTTACTTGCTTTTTAAGAAAAGCTGGTCTCTGATTTAACAGGAAATGACATTACAACCATGTTCACAAGTGTATATGATCATTTTCTACACCGGCTGCTATGATATTGAATTTAAAGTGGGATTTCGGTAATGGAGGACTACCAGTGGACCGCACGATTATTCTCTGTTTCTGAGAAAGCACTTCTTACTGAGGCCCCCCCCTCCCTTCCTTGTCATAATGAGTGGCCAACCTTGGCGTTGCCACTACTTGTCTCCTCCTCATACTTTTCAAAGTGGTTTCGGTGTGTTTTTCACACTTGATCCTGCACTTAGACCGGTCCGTGAAGTCAGCCTCACAGAGAGTGACAAACACTCTCCTCTGCTGAATCAACAGCGGCCCTGACGTCGCCCTGACCCTCACGTCTTGTTTTCTCAGCTGTGACACAGAAGTGTTGGCCTCCGAGGAAAGATATGACAGTGTCAAGATATGACTAGCTGGCTGCATGATGCTCACAGCTCGTATCTATTAAAAAAGCTAAAAGTCAGATTTTGGGCTTTAATGAAAGATCCCTTCACTTTACTGACAAATGTTATCATTAAAAACGTTAATTTAATTAAGTTATTTTAATATAAAGACGATAGTTTGTTTATGTATTGATGATAATACATTAACAAAAGCAGTTTAGTTAAGAGTAAGATAGATTCTGCACTATTTCAGTTTGTACATTTAAGAGTACTTACACCACTTTATCTTGTTTTTTTTTAATGAATCATATGTATGGTGTAAACAATCCATCACAAAATAAATCTGACACATTTGTCCTCTCTTCTACAAAGAGAAGCATTTCCGTATATATAATCTCTGTTTAAACATGAACTGTTTTTATTTCCCCTGGTTAATAACTTCTATAGATTTCCCACAAATTGGGTTTGACAAATAGAGGCCCAGATGTTTTGACGGTGAGCACATGTGGGACACAGAAATGGATGCCACCTCCCCTTGATTCCCTTCTGTGGTGTAGTTGAAGGTCTCTAGTGGCAAAGAGGGACTGGAATTCCAAACGAGATTGTGTCTTGTCTGTGTGTGCTGCCCTGCCTGTGAAAACAGATTAAAATCATACTGACCAGTGCAGCCAGGAATGTGTTGAACCTTGAGCCTGGAAGGGGGGAAATCCGACAGCTCATCGCGCCTGACAAAAAGAAAAAAGAAAAACCCTTAACAGTCCCTCACTGAGCAGGGAGACCACCACAGAGCATGACTGTAAGTTGGGCAGATCACATTCAATGAAGCTGATGAGCTGCTGCACGGAGACATCATTTATTGAAGTAAAAGTACACAAGTATCAGAAAAATCTAACTTGACTAATTAAAAGTACAAATACTTATGTACAAATAAATTATGCAGAATGAGCCTGTGTTTTTTTTATATAAAACATTATTGAATTTTTATCATGTATGCATTTACATGTATAAGAAGGATTATAAAGTTGGCAGATGTGAACTCTTACACACTCTGTCATTTCATTAGGCAAAATAAGCTCATGATGCTCCTTATACCATGAAGCCGACAGTGGATTTTTTTCCTGAAAACCTTTCAAAGGTGTTGATTTCCCTGTTTGACCGTTTCGGAGGATGCAGATCATGGTGATGTTAAAGTGTGTTGCGTCAGACAGAGGTGTTTGTGTAGTTTAAAGAATCATCACGGATATAAATAGTCCAAATGACAGAAACACCTCTGTGATGATATAACTTAACAGAAAAGCTCTTGTAGGTTCTTCGTAAACCTCCGTTTTGATCTTTGGACTAGAGAAAACCACAACTACTTCTCTATTCCTCTGTTTTTTATATCATTTTTAAAACATCAACCTGAGTCTAGAAACAGCTAAAAATATCTTTCTATCCAGGCTTAGTAACTGTGTACACTACAAAAAATATTAAAACGAAGTACTCTGTAAATAAAAATGTTTGGCAATGTAATATCTTTTTGTAAATTATCTTGTTTTGGACTTAAATCATTTTGTTGCCTATATGCTGTGAATGTCTGGTAAATATTCAGTATTTACTATGTAACACATTTCTAAAGCTCCCTCACCTTCTTTCAACATACTTATGCATTTGTTACAGAATCAATACCTAATACATTCTTCATTGATAAACCATACATACTAAATAATTACACTGTTACTTAGAACTGTGTCAAATCCTCATCTTTGTTCCAGATCAGTTTTTAATGCAAAATCTGCAGAGAAGCAACCATTTCTTACCGGATTTGTGCTGATTTTCCGAATCTCTGCTTTCATCTTGTCCCCTAGCTATCAGCTGTTTTTTCTTTCTCTTTAGCTCTCTAGACTAATAATTTTTCAATCAACAAAAGCTGCACTAAAATGTACAGCCATAAATAATATAAATATATTGCAAGGTTCTAAAAAGTGTATTTATACACACATCTGATGGGAAAACTTAGGAAATAATGAATATGAAAGCTCCATCACCACTTTCAACTGGCTTCCCCTTTTTGTCTCTGTGTTTATCTAAACAAAGTTCCTGTATATGTAATTGAAACACTGACTACAGAGACCTCAAGTCCATTCAGATCTCAGATAAACTATAAATCTTGTGACTCATTTTTGGAAACAATCAGTCGTTTGCTCGAGGTTAGTGAGGTTGTTCTACTGCGGCCTGTTGTTTAAGTCTGACAATCAAAGCAGACGTCACCGGGAGTAACGCTGATCCTCACAATGAGGAGCTGGATGGATAACATCAGGCCTGTTATTATTGTCAATAACTGCAGAGCTGTTTAGCAAGGAACTCGCCAACCCAAGTCATGCCACTGCCTTTGTGTTTTCTCTCCGTTCAGGTCTCATTTTACTGACCAAGGAGCACAAATAAGAGGGCACTGAGGTCCTGGCACCAGTTGTTTCCTTACTAGACACAACACTCTCAAAATAGACCATTCACGCTGTCGTGGAAACCGTACATGAATATACAAAAGGTTTTGTTTCACACTTTTTCCTGTTCTGCCAACTGCACCACGTCACCCTATCTACTGCAAACAGGTGACTTATATTTCAACTGGACTCTGCAACAGTAGAAGACTTCAGACTGGGAGTGGGTGCATTCATAGACACACATCCGGAAATAATGCAAAGTATGTCTTTCTGCTGTGTAGCATGGACGCTGACATGTTGGACCTGACTTAGCCTTCAGAATGTGAGCAATCTGCAGTGACTGCTGTCGGCTGAGGGTCTTTGGCTCAGCTGTTAGCCTCCAAGAGAAGGTTAAGACTCAGATCCACAGAGATTCAGATGTGCACAAATGTTCATGTTCTGCTGTGTGGATAGTTTATTTTTACAACAAGGACTGTGGGAATCCATACATGTGACAAATGTTAATTTCTTATTAAATTACCTAATGCATTTGTGTCTGCATGTGTTTTTCAAAACACAGAACAGTGAGAATGAGAAACATCTGACGGCCGATGCATCCCCAGTGCACACCCAGTGTTCACCCCACTCAGGCCACAATAACTTTTTTATATTGTAATAAAGCCAATTCATAATGACATAATTCATACCATATGCCGAGGAATGATTGGTTAATCTATACAAGCTGTTGATCAAAAATAAGTCACGATGATGTAATTCTGGTGATATCACATGATAGGGAAGGAATTCCTGATCAGTATGAGGTTAATCTTAACTTTAACAGCCACATTAACACAATTACGAAGTGATCTTATTACCACTTTAAGGACATATCTAGGATTAAAGGATTTATGTCTCAGCGGGATTTGGAAAAATTTGCATTTATCTTCAGCCGACTTGACTATTGTAATATTGTGTTCACAAGAAAGCTGGAGCTAATTCAAATGCTGCTGCTCGAGTCGACACTGACACTAAGATGGTGGATCATATCACTCCAGGTCTAAGATCTTTACACTGTTTCCCTGTTCCCTGAAATGTGCTTGACAAAAACATTTGGATATTTTTGAAAATGTGCTTTTGGAAGATATTTTTGTAAACCTTGACCTTTGACCCGTCAGCTCCAAAAGTCAATCAAGCTCCCAAGTAATATTGGTGAAAATCCAACCCTGTATTGTTGACTTATTTTGTTCATCCAAGCATCAGGATCAACCCTTTATTGGTAAACTATACATTCTTTCCGCAGAAAAAGTTTTTACCACTTTTTAAAATTTGTCTCCCTTTCTTTTTGGTTGAGCAAGGGAGGAGGCTTAATCTATAATTAGAAAAGTCACTGCTCCACTTAAGCTACACCCAGGGAGCTTTGAAATCAAAGTTATTCCCATGATGCTTGAATGGGATCCATTCAGAGAGTCTGCACGCCACTATGGGAAATCAGCTATTACCCTCAGGCAGCTTCTTCAATTCCTCTGAAAATGGACAACACATTTGCAACAGTGGAAGAAGTTGTTGCTTTATTGGCGTAAACTTAACTAAAATATTAAAAATAATCAATTTAGGATAAAAGTGGTGCTTCCAAACTTACAGCAAAATTATTTTCAGTTCATGCAAAGCAAAACTCTACGTTATGCAGAAAGTAGTCCCATATGTTTGAAGATTATATTAGGAAATAGAGGCTATTTCTTGTAAGCCTGAGCTTAAAACCTACTTTTTTCAGAAGGCATTTTCCTGAATATTTGTTTTTTTTATCTTTATTATAACCATTATTTGTTTGAACTATTAATATTCTTGTTGTGCAGCACTTTGTGTTTTTATGTTTTTTTTTTATATTACAATGTTTCATTTGGATGCCTTTTAAGCAGTTTTTTAACTGATTCATACTACTCTGACTGTAGTTTAATAAAAATAAAATCATGCGTTGAAGGTTATGTTTTGTGTGTTAAGTCTTGTGACCACTTAAATTGCACATGTTAGATACTTGAAGAGAAGCATGAACTATTTTCTCAAATAGCACAAATTTGGAGGCCCACTTGTTATCCACCACATCCCAGTGTTGTCCATCCACATGATGGGAGATCTCACATAGTGTCATGAATGAAATGCATCATGTAGCCTTGTCCTGGGAGCAGTGGGAGCAGTGGGAGCTGCAGAGAGCCAGTGACTGGTGGATGGGGGAGGGAGCTGCCGGAGGAGACACTCCCATCCCAACGGTAGTCTGTCTGGGGCAGGAGGAGCTGAGGGAGGAGGGAGGGAGGGGGCCGGAGCCAGCCATTCATTCTTCTGTGGTCCCGGAGAAAACGTGGAGGATGAAGAGGAGACACTGAGCGGCGGAGGCGGCGGCGGAGGAGCAGGACAAAAGCAAACGAAACCAAGTCAGGAGCGAGTCCCGCAGTTGAACTTTTTACGCTGCGTAAAAAGACGCAGGAAGATCCTTCCACTCGCCGGAGCTCAGAGGCGTCGCTGCGCAGCTCCACGTAAGTAACTGTCCCTGGAATCTCCTCTGGTTTCTAAACTAACAGCACAGAGAGATGCTCTCTTTTATGAAACACGTCTTTGTTGCGAAAACTCCCACATGGATCTTTCGTGGCTTCCGCCCAAGTTCCTCCACATTGCTTCTCTCCGGGCTGTGGAGGACAACTCGTGGCAGGGAAGCCGAGCAGACTGATGCTTTGCCAGGCACTGAGCCCAGCGTGTCACCGAGGGCCGGGTGTATCAACAGTGAGCTGTGGAAGTCGAATTCCTCCATTAATGTAGTTTGAACTGGGTGACAATTCTTCAAGTGTTAGAAATAGCTTTCTGAAATTGCACTCGTGTCTTCTTAGTTGTGTTTTTTGTCCAACAAACTTGAGAAAGCAGCACGTTTTCACATTTCAGATGTTTAACCAAGATCAGTTTTGGATGTTTACACACAATGACTTAATGAAAACATCTGGATTTTCACCTCTTATGACAATAATCATCAGTTGTAACCCTAACAACCTACAAACCCATTTCCTCTCTTGGATTTATCTATGTTGTTATTCTTTGTGCATTGGTTCACTGTTAATGTGTTACTCAAGATGGGAAAGAGACTCATGAGGGACTTCATATCTTGTTTTGCCGATGAACTGACACAAAAAGGTAAAAAGAAGAAGTCTGAGAGAAGAGGCTAATGTTTTCAGATGTCTTTCTTTATACAGCTGGCACTGTCAAATCAATAAATACTCCAACCTAGATCTTCTCGTAACTGATTTTCTGGCATGAGATGGTCGATTGGTTCTCTTGGCTCCAAAAAAAAATCCCCATTGAGTGCATCATGACACCCAAACACCTGCTGATTTCCCGTATGCATCATTGGACGCACCGGAGGTCTAAGGTTGCCTCTGCTATTGTGAGGTGGAGGTGAAGTCAGTCAGTGGTCTTGACAAAGTGCGACACAGATTGTTATCCTGTTTACCGTGTTGTGTTTCAACGGTAAACACGAGAACTGGTCCGGCCTGTAAACCGGTGTTTGTGTGTGAAACAGAAAGGTCTCCCGAGGGCACAGCTCTTTCATATACACATATGAGGTCTTTACCGCTGTGTAACCAAACTCAATCATTGTGTCATGTCTTCTGCCTCGGGACAGCCCCACTTTTCTTTTCCTCCATGTGTTTCCCAGCAAGCTGTGATTCTTCTTTTTTCCACATGTGATGCTTTATTGCAGCGATTTAATAGACAGTGTTCATGAGAGATGTAGTGCTGTTGTTCCAAACCTCAGTCACTGATTTATTGTGGTAGGAAACATCCGAGCCATGTGATCTGTCTTTTTCCACATGGATGTTGCTCTCGCTGCCTGTGGACGACCACTGCTGGTGTCGCTTCGGATCTCTGCAGTTTAACGTTGTAAATCTGAACGTGCTAAAACGTCGCATTGAAGTGCATCATCGTCGCCTTATTTCCAAATGTGCAAGTTGCAGTGTGGCCTCCGTACGGTCTCTGCCGTGAGTCGATATTCTGCAATCAGCCGAAACCATTTCCATGTAATTTCTCCTTTTTTTAAAGTTAGCACAAGTGAGCTTTAGAAGTCATCAGTGAATGAGCAACTAGCATTAAAGATGGCGGTCAGTTGGAGTCCACTGTCAGGGATTGCCAGTGGTTTCAAGTCATGTGCCAGTGCACGTGGTCCCTCAGGGTTCCGTGTTTGGCCCATTAAAGAACTCTGGGCTTCCTTCATTACGATCCCGCCGAACGCTCTCTCTCTCTCCTCCGTGTAGGCCACAGGAAAAGCCAAAATACTTGAGTTTCTCTCTCTTGGCAGCACGGCGGCGCAGATGCTTTGGAAAACTACTTTAATCTTTTTTTTTTTTTTTTTTTTTTCCTCCCATTTCCCTAAACAGAATGGTAAACCCTTTCAAAGCATGGAAAAAAAACAAACTTGCCAGTCACTCTTTTTTGCCCGGTGCCGATGAAGCAGCTGGTGATACTTTGAGTGTAAAAATAAATAAATAATGAAATAAAAAAGTTTCACTGCTAACCCATTCATGCAGACCACATCATCTGCCCGCCGTGCTTCTCTGAGCTTTGATGGCTGTGCTTTTGTCATTAATCCAACATCCTGGCTGTAGTTTATGGGACTGGTCAGCATATTTTTCCTGGAATGACGACTTTATTTGATCTACATCTCTTCTGCACATTTGGAGCCTACATAAACACTTCTCTTTTATGCGTCTGTGAGTGTAAATATCGCCGAGAGGTCTGCTGATGGAAATCAGACCTGGGCACTATCAGTGTGTGTTGGAAACCCAAGAAGGGACCGGAGTGAATCTGTGACCTGAGTGTGAAATCCACTAATTGAACTGCTGCTCCTGTGTCAGAGGTTAAGCCAGATGACTCCGGCCGGCTGCGACCAACATCTGGAATACAGTTTGTCGCAGCACTCCGGATTTCCTCCATTGTCCATGGCCCTGGTAACAAGGCTGGTTTATTTGTACCATATTTCTTCAGACTACTGTAACTGTTGCACTTGTACACGGAACAGCAACATCTGTTTTTGACAATCAGCTCTTTTTTCTTCAGTCTCTGATTCACCCCACGATATATATATATTTTTTGGTCTCTCAGCGAGCGGTCCATAAAGCTTTCAACAGGAGCATCCGGGAAGTTCTCTAATGAAACCAACACACTACAGAGTTTCTTTTTTTTGTCCGTACGCCCCCTTTTACCCTGAAGATTGTTTATTTGGCTATAAAATTGACGTAATGTGGGGAAGACAAGTCTTAAAATTCAGACATATCTTAACTGGGTCACATGACGTTATGAGGGCTCTCAATTCCAAGCTTGTAGAGGGAGTACTCCAGAGAGAATGAAAAGCAGCCGTGTGTCCGTGTTGGTCTCTGTTTTATAGAAACGCTTCAGAAACGGGCTCAGTTTCCAAAGTCTGCAAAACCCAAAGGAAGAGGAAGACGTCATAGAGGCGTTATCTTGTTGTCTGCTATAGGGAATATAAAAAAAAACTTCGAAATAACTTGTATCTGACCCTGTAATTAGCTCAAATGAAGTAAAACGCAACACACGTATAATAACCTGTATTATAAACTTTTTTTTCCTTTTTGTTTAGTTTTTTGTTTAGTGTTACTGAACAGCATCAACCTCTTAACCTGCAAGTATTTATCTAAAAGTTCTCACATATTCCCTCTCAGATGTTTTGGTGTCATTATCTGCTCTGCAGCCTTCTCACTAGATTTCATAAAAACCTAGTTAACTGATTGGACAACAGTGGGTTGCACGGACAGACTAACTATTATTACTAGGGATGGGCATTCGATTAAATTGTCTTAATCGATCGTCGGAAGAGTTAATGACGAATTTTCGATTAATCATTAATATTTTTATGTTAAAATTCACTATTTATAGACTGTTAAAATGCAGTGAAAATAGAAAAAACACAGCGTGTTTCCTCATTGAGGTCTTTATTACAAGATGAACAACTCTTGTGGCAGTTAAACGGGATCGTTCAATGGTTACACTTGAAAATCTGCGCTGCTGTACACTTCAGCCCCGCTGAGAGAGCAGCTAGCCGCTGAGAGCTAGCTGGACTCCGCGGCCCTCGACCTCCTACTCTGGTTGTTGTCACGTTCTCACTCTCGGAACCCCTCCACCAGACCCGGCCCTGTCCGGGTCCGAAGAGGCTAGCGTCCGGAGCTAGCGGAGGCTAGCTCCGGACGCTAGCCACCGCTAACTGCGGCGGCTAGCTGCGGAGCTCGGCTTCATGTCCGCACACGGACCCTCAGTCTACGGGGAAGGGAACCCGGAGAGACCCGGGTCTGGGTGAGGTTCCGGGATTGATGACATGACAACAACCGGACTGAGACGTCAAGAACCGTCAAATCCATCTAGCTCCCAGCGGCCAGCCGCCGCTCCCCCAGCGGCAGCGGGGCTTGTAGAGAATAACTCCGGGCTGCTTCCTACAGCTGCTAACGTCATCAATGTGCTGCGTTCAGGCAACTCGGATATCCCGACCTCCTACTCATGCACTCATGGAGACGTATAGCTTCGCAGTGTTGGCAGTGAACACAACAGAATTTCGTCGAAGACAAAATAATGTCCTCGACGAAATTCTTTATGATCAATTAATCGATCGTCGATTAATTATGCCCATCCCTAATTATTACTATCGATCCTCGCTGTAGACCAATGCACGACCTGCTCTAATGACTCTATAGTGCGTTTTGCAGCCCTAACATCTAGTGGCCTCACCTCTTCACCAGGTCCATCTAAGAAAATTATTCTCTAGAAGGCCTCAGCAACAGATACTCAATTAAATAAAGTATTATTGCAAGGAAAAGAGTAAATGCTCACATTTCAAGATATGATTTGTAACACTTCTTCAACTTCCGGGGCAAACGACGTATGAGGAAGGAAAAACCCAGGGCTAGCCAGATCAGAGGGGGAGCTGGCACTGCATGAACGTAGTGGAAATCCGACTGTTCTTGAATGCACTCATTGGGGAAAGTATTAACCGACCCGAGCAAGATTAAGTTGGTAAGAACTTCGGTTCGAAACATTTTCGATTGCCCAGCCCTACTCCGGAGTGCTTTGCGGTGATGACCTTACCCATGTGACCTGTGTTTGTGCCGAATCATCTCTCTGAATCCTCCATGGACCTCAGAATGATACTCGACCCAAACCTTGCTGGCCGGTACTCGGCCCCTCGCCTCCCTTCCACGCTGTGGGCCGGCCATGCATGAGCTGATTAGATTAGGCAGCACTGGAGCTAATCACCCGTACTTTCTCCTCTCTGCTGCTCTTTGCCTGTCTGGTCCCCCCCCACCCCACCCTCCCCTGTGGCTCCCGGAGATGAGCCTCTCCCGGGGGGTACATCTTCCTCCAACAACAGCTCTGTAAGCCCACTGTTTACTAGGAAACCAGCAGGGTGGGGTCCAGGCAGGAACAAAGCCTGCACCCTACACTTGTTCCCTCTATCAATAGAGGGCTGACTGTCGGGTTGGAACGTACCATCCCTCGGAATGAAAGAGAGATATCTAGGAAAGTGAATGACTTGCGGAGGGGCAGGGTGAGAGAGAGGGGGGGAGAGGGAGAGGCCGGACCCTCCTGTCGGGTGAGATGAGGAGAAAGAAGTGGGTTTTGTTTCTTTTGTGGCGAGCCGGGGGTCATTCTCAGGGGAATGCGCGGCAGACAGACGGTGGGTTCTGCAGCTGCACGGCCTCCAGCACTTCATCTCGTCGCGGAGCAGCTGCAGGCTCGTTAAACTCTGGCGGCGGCGGTGCTCAACACTCACTTCGGTTGACGTCTCTCGAGGCAGCGGCAGCGTCTCCTGTTTACCTTCCTGCCAACCGTCCCTTTCTCTTTACTGGCAATCCTTTTATCGGACACGAATATTGATTCATAAGCTGGAACTCTGGGACTCGGCCTCACAGCTGTATGCTAATGGTGGAAGGTTTACGACCCGCCACAATAGGCCGTCTGTGTGTGATGCGCGATAAGGCCGTATCATATGTTCACTTTGGCTTAGGTCATGGAAAAGGCTTTGAGATGTATGAAGAAGATAAGACCAGCGTGCACATTGTGTTTGTGTCCCTGCTGAAAATGCCATAGTTTGCTCTCATGTTCCGGTTGGTTCGTGTTACAAGGAGAAAACAATGAGATGTGAATGGAGACTACAGGTTTATTGTCAAACCAAAGCAGGGGTGCATCTATTATTTCCTTTGTTAATCAATTATGTGATAGGATTAACCCTTTAAGACTCTTGCACACTTATTATGAAGCTTGAACCACAAAGCAGTTTACTCTTTCTAGGTAAAAGAAATCTGTCCACCAGCTTCACTTCCCTTATTAATGTGTCACATCTTGTTTGTTAAATGTGAAATCAGACGTGTGAGAGAAGCAAGTTCACAGCTTGATTCGTCCAAAGAGTTTACGAGAAAACCGTAAATCTTCACATAAGTAGCCAATTAATCACCAAACAACATTCCAGCTTCAGAATAAGAGAGTTAATAAATAATAATATAGTAAAATACTTTCTTTCATGTAGGTTAGGTATTTAAAGACTTATTTTAAGACTAATTCTAAAATCTAACAACTTACTGCAGTTTCTCTACTGGTTTCATTCTGAGTATGACTCCATTTACGACCCTGATTATTTCTGACTGGACAGACCAGACTGGAGTCATTTCACTTTCACTCACATATACCAAATCTGCTAAATCTCCACACAGCTGAGAAACCCTCCAGCTGCTTGAAGCCCGTATTACTCACAACCAGAGACGTGATTCCCTGTGTTTGAGGTTCTGGTTTCACCAGCACCATGGAAACCCTCTTTTTTGGTTTGGGCTGGCCGACTGTCCCCGGTCATTATCACGGCTGAAGCCTGTTATCCAGAGCACGGCAGGACCAGCAGCTATAATGCTTTCACTGTCTCCATCCTGCTTTGGCAGAACTACTTTTAATAAAGGTTACTCATTCTAAATGTAAGGCAGGTCACTGGTTCAGCCTGATGCTGTTCGTATTAATAAATGTAGCCACAAAATGACCGTTTGTAATTTACTTACTGTTTCTTTGTCTGCCAAGCTTTCCCTTTTCATAAATTACAGACGCAGTGTGCAACTGTGGAAAAAGTAATCAAATACTCCAAGTACCAATACTACAATGTAAAAAAAATCAATTCCAAGTAGATGTTTTGCATTGAATAATACTCAAGCAAAAGGATTCATTATAACCATGTACATGTCCTTTAAAGTCATTAGTCATTCGTGTAAGCGAGTGAATGAATGTCTGATGTCTATTTTAGAGTGTTTGTTTTGTACAGTCCGGACCTCAAAATCAATGAAATTATTTTTACAATGATTGAAAGGGAAAAACCTTTGGAGGTTTTAGTGCAAAACGTTGTAATGTGATATTTAATATAAAAGCTTGGGAACCTCTGATGGAATCTGTCTCCATTAATCCCTAGCCCGTCGCTGAGAGGCCCTGGTCACTACCTAATGGTCTGCGCAGCTGTGAATTGATTTGTAGTGTGAGCGCTCTCCAGGTGAGGGTGACTGCTCAGCTAGACTGCTCGGGGATAATGTTACAGCTCCCGTGGGACCACACAGACATGCACACAAGCCTCAGGACCAGAAATGTGCCCTTTTGCAAGTTTTCTTTCCTGTTGTTTTGTATTGCCAAATCTAATATAATTAAAGTAACTGGTGACCACTTGAAACCTATAAAAACAACAGATAAAAACATGAAATGCCTCTATACTGCTCTTGTGGTGTCATCCAAGTGTCCGTAAGCTCCCGTATTCCATGATTGGATCACAGCAGACTAGCTTACAGACACTCGGATGACACCACAGGAGCAGTTTGGAGGCATGTTATGTGTTTTTTTTACGTTTGAAGAAGCGGTCACCATTTCCTTTAAAGGTATTGGATTTGGCTGCAGTACTGTTTACCCCTGAAACTCCAAAAGTGTTTGGTGGACTCAAACACTTCACCCACCCCTCCATCGGTACAGTGCTGGGTAGATAATGAGTGAATTTTTAATTTTGGGTGAACCATCCCTTTAAGAGATTTGTATACCACCCAAAAGATATGCTTGTAATTATGTATCCAAGTTGTGTTTTAGCCTGGGAGCCGAGGCTGGTTGTTTTTTTAAGGGAAGGTGGTCATGTGACAGGAGCCTGACAAATCAGCGAAGGTTACATTGAAACATTTGAGTAAGGATGGAGCCACAGTCTCTTAACTGTTCAAATTAAGATACATTTATTTGTCCCAAACACATGCGCAGACATGCACAAGCACGGAGGGAAATGTAACCTCCGCTTTTAACCCATCTGGTGCAGGACACACAGAGCAGTGGGCAGCCATGTACGGCGCCCGGGGAGCAGATGTTGGGGGAGTAAGGTGCCTTGCTCAGGGGCACTAGACAGGGTAGTAGGGTAGTATCCTCTTGGATTTTTGGACAGATCAATCCAGGTTCGTCTTTTTGTTGTTTCTACGTGGAGTCGAACCAGAGACAAACCAGAGACCTTTTCTGCCCATAGTCCAAGTTTCTGCCACTAGTCCAAAGCCTCTCCACTGTGTAAAGTTCAGCTGTTTTTACCACAAAAGCATCTTTGCAATAACAGTTCACACCAGCTGTGAATCTGCTGTTTATACTTTCATTGCAGACGCGAGTGCTATGATTTTACTTTCTTTCAACCCTCTCTCTGTGATTGACTTTTGCTCTGTTCTTATGAAGCTTGCACACATGCTTTGGAGAAAAAAAGAATGCAGGGAATGAGGCATTTCTTTGTTTGCTGTTGTCGTTCGGGGGCGGCCCTCGACAGCCAAGTGGTATTTGCCATCTGAAGACAGCAGGGATTACGGCGTCGCTCGCTGCGTAGAGAGGGAGAGTAAACACAGGCCTGAGAAAAGGGAATCACGGAGGGCAGTAATAACAGTGGAGGGAGACGGAAAACAGACACAAAGGCAAACAAATTTCAGAGAGAAAAGAGAAAAAGGGAGAGATGAAAAAGAGGAGAACAAAGAGCCGAACACTCGAGACGGAGAGAAAGAGAAGGTGAGGCTTTTGTTTCACAATTAACTGGAGCAGCTCTGGGTCAGACATCTGTGACCCAGTCTCTCCGGGGCAGGAGTCTGGAGCTGCCTTTGTAACCTTGCTGCCTGATTCTATCCATCCTTTCTCTCCCCCCCTGTCCTTACACCAGCTCTGATGACTCCAGGGGTTCCACTTTTTAATAGCTGCCTCTGACCTCCATATATTCATCCCTCCATCGGTCAATTATCCCTAAAATACACTGGAGAGCTGCAGTCACGATAGATTATATATGATTATTGAAAACTGTTTTGGTTCTCCTTCCACACGACTGTATGACAGCTTTTGGGAAAAATGTCTCAGAGGTGGATGCTTTTGAAAATACATGGTCACACATAAAGAGAGCTGAAGCAAAACAACAGTATTTGATTAAAGGGAAAATTCAAAAAAACAGACTCAGAAAAGAGCTTCTCTCAACATGTGTGATTAATATGGGAGTTTTTTTTTGAAAAACAGTCTGATATTGCTGTTTGTTGGATATTTATGTTTTAAGGGGCCCTTAACAAACACCATTTTCAATAAGCTCTAGACGGCTTTCCAGACATCAGAGATTACAGCTAGTTAGTTTGAGGAATGATGGAGGAGCACACTGAAGAGTTTTATAGATGAAGCCATGTTATTGAGGTGTGTTCAAATAAACCATTGACTATGGTAAAATAACAATTTCTAATAATATAATGTAAAAGTTGGTTTATAGTGCAGTGAAAATATATTAGTATACTATTTCATATAACTTGGTTCTGTAAAATATAGGAAAGAATATATAATATAAGGTGAAACATACAGTATAACGTGACATGGAGAGTCTATAGAGCACTACAAAATATATAATTGAATAGTATATAGAGTATTATATAATCCAGTAGTAGTTGTAGTATTAAATATAAAAGTATAGTGTCAAATGTGAATAAAAAGCAACGTGACTAATATTTGACTATTTAAAAAAAAAAGAGTTCATATAAAAACATTTGCATTTTGAGATACAACTAGAGGTATTAAAGAAAACATGTAATTGAGAACAGACCCATTAAACTGAAAACACCAAACTATCCGTGTATCTGCAGTTGTATTGACGCTGCTCAGTTGAGACAGTTTAACAGCGGGCAGGCACTTAACCAGATTATGCACTTCCATGATCTTATCCACCTCTCAGGATGGTTAGACACATTAAAGAGGCCGTTATGGGCTAGTTAGTGCAGAGCCATCGGATTCCTGGGGGCCAGTGGCCTGAGACACTGAATGGGAATCTTTATGACTGCAGGTTCACAGGTTCAGGGGCCAGACAGAAAAGACCACGCCTCTCTGTCTTTTAGCCTTCATAATGTAATTTGGGAAACATGAGCGAGGCTGCAACACGTGCACTGTGTGCGTTAGTGAGTGCATGTGTGTGTGTGTATGAACATGTGATTGTGTGTCTGTGTGGAAACTCATGTGAAACCCCTTTGCCCATTATGTCTGTCATCGCAGTCTGGGAGAAACTTGGCCTGCATCCAGTCCAGAGAACTGACCCTCCTCTTCACATTATAGAGCACTTAATACACCTGTCTTTTATCATATATAGAGAGAGAGAGAGAGTGCAGTGATGACTTCACCACGTCAGATCAAAGAACACTGCACACACATGAACTCAAAGCAGGTTAAAGGTTGTTGTTTTTCATCTTCTTCTTCCTCTTTGATTCCATTTCTGTTGTTTTTTCCTTTATCTGCATTAAGAGTTAGAACCCAGTCTTGCTGAATGACGCTATGCGGCCATCTGCTGCGTTTCACTTTGAGCTCACGGGCTAATCACTGCAAGGTGATGTCATCTGTGTGCGGCCTGTGGTTTACAGGCAGGACATGCACACACACACACACTCACAGACACACACACACACAGACACACATATATATAGGAGGAAATTGGATAGAGTGTGGATAATCTTTGCATTAGTGCAGAGTGTGTAATCAGCGTGAGCCTGAGGGAGTAAAACACACCTAGTTTTTTTACACACCGAGTGTTTTTTTTTTAATGGCCCGGCTTGTGTGTGCCTTTTTTTTTTTTTGTGGAAGTGGAACGGGGGGGGGGGTTTGTGTCAGAGGAATTAGGGGCGAGCCGAGGAGAACGAGCTGGACATTAGTGGCGTAACGTCATCGAAAAGTCGGGACAATGTCACAGAGGATCAGTTTTCATGTGCAGATAATCGTATTAACGAATTCCAGGAATAGATGATATAAAAAGAGATAAAGATCCATACCAAGTAAAATCTGGATTTTTCCGTGTCTTTGAATCGTCCACTCAAATGTAAACTGACAGTCAGCACGTTAATCGAGTGTTTGTTAAACTGTAGCTCACCACCTAGTAACCAAGTGTTGCTTCCATTCCCAAGGAGCATATCATTTACTAAGTAAATTAGTTTGTGGGGTTAAAGGTTACGCTAAAAAAAGACCTGCTCACAACTATCACATTAACTACGTAACGTTTCTCTACTGTGTGAACGTGGATGCTGTAAGCGTTAGCGGCTCCGTCCAGCTGTTTATTGGAAACGCATTTTACATGGTTTCTCTTTGGGAAATACATGAAAGAGAAGATAAGGTAAGATTATCCTTTATCAGTCCCACAGTTGGGAAAATATCAAAGAACTAAAAAAGACGTAGTTAGAATGAAAAAAAATCCCCAAGTGAGCGAGAGCTGCTGTAACAGGCTGCCCCTCAGGAGGCGCCATCTTAATATCACAAAAAGTTAGTTGGAGACAGTGTTTTCAAACAACTCGTACAGTTAATGTTAGCATGATTTGTTATTGTTATTGAAATGAAGCCAACATATCCTGGGTATGAACGCTACCATCTTGCCCTAAAGACGCCATCGGCAGCCAGAGTCTGTCACTCACAGTAATCAGGTGATGGAACTGCAGTGACGAGGTCCTGACAAAACAAAAACTTGACCATCGCAAGTCAAACTCAGCTGTCAATCGTAGTGTTTCATATTTTTAGCATCAAATAACTAATTAGAACCATTTGGACATAAACCATCTTTGAGGTTAGTGACGTGTATTTTTACTTGTTATGTCCCGTCTACTAACATTGACGTGGGTGGGGTTTATGACCTATATTGCAGCCAGCCACTAGAGGGCGATATATATGCTTTGGCCTCACTTTTGGGGAGCCCTCATCCATCCTTATATACAGTCTATGGCTTGTGGCAACTGATGTACTCTGACTGTAGGGGCAAGTTGATGGCTGGCAGCTTTAAACCAGAATTCAGCTTTTTTTTGGTATCTGTCTGGAATCAAATTTGCACTGATGGACAAACTGGCAATGTTACTATGGTAAACTCAATAAGTGCTCTATAACTATAAGTAAAAGGTGTTAGGATTGGTGTTGTGAATGGTCAACTGGACTCAAACCTTCATGCAGATAGTGGAACGTCATCGTTCAGCCTCGCGCTTGCGTCTCAACTCAAATCGGAAGCTGCACAGGCCCCAGAAACCCGACGGTTTTTCCTCCTCTCTTTGAAGAGAACCTGGCAAAGCTTTCAAAGCCCCTCTGTCTCAACGCTGGCTCCTAAAATAATGTGTGGTGAATGTAATCCAGCTGCCCAGCTGAGCAGGAACAGACAATGCTTATTATTCTCAAGAACAATAATTGCTTTGATTTATCCCTTTTTAAAACGTTTGGCTCTCTTTTTGTGCACATTCCATACATTTTACATGACAAATGGGAGAATGATTACGAACTGCCACTTGTCCTTGACTCAACAGTCGTGAAAAATATTATCCTCTTGTCCCACATGTCCTGAATCTACTGTGCTGCCATTGAGCGGTTTCTGTGGTGCTGATGCAGCAACAGTTCGCTAGTCCTATAAAAATGTTCCAGTGACACAGGCAAAACACACACGCCCGTGTGCGCACACACACACACACACACACACACACACACACACACGCACACACACACTGGCTGCTTAGTGCAAGTATGAAGTCATTGTTGGTCAAATCTGGTTTGTATTGAATGAGTAGACAGCAGCTGCAATGCCCATTCAGTTCCAGTCTTAAGATAGGGGACTAGTATAACCCAGTTTACACTCGCAATATGTATTGTGTTTTTATAAACTCCAGAAACAGATGTTCCCACATGTTGAACATTTGTGAATCCAATTTTTTTACTTTTCCCTCTCAGTTCAGATTAACATGTTGCATTTGACCCTTTCGATCAGTTGGATGAGGTGGACTTGTGGATTTGCTTGTGGCTGATCCCTGTTTCTATTTGCAGGCCCTCAGTGCTGTGGAAATGTTTGACTTCTTCAGCGATCGCCCCAATAAACCGCTCGTTGAACACTTTGCAGAAGCAGTTGCATGGCGGTGATTAGTGTTCGGAAGCAGCCTGTGCCCAGCTCCATCCACTAACACCTGTGTTGTGTTTGTTAGCCTGAGGGATGCGACTCCTGAGCTGGTTGTTTTAATGACAATGCTTTCTGCTACAGCTCCACATGCCTCTCATTAAGGAGAAAAGACATACACACGTGTGGATGGCAGTGGAAGATGTGTCGGATTCACCTCTTGCTTCTCTTTCTTCTCTGCCAGGCCACAAAAGTAGTGGTTGAAATGTCCCAGCCTTGACCTTTGACCCTGTTTAAACAGCAGACTTGGTCCATCTTGGCCTCAACGTGCAGCTCCTCTTAAACAAATAGTCTGACAGTAGTTTAAGGTAGTTTCTTGCTTTACTTCATATCTCTGTTGAAGCTACAGCCAAGAGCTACAAAAGCTTAGCTCAGCATTAAGACTCCGAGGGAAACAGCTAGTCTAGCTTTGTTTAGCCGAAGCAGAGTTCCCTTCAGACATACACTGAATTCCAAATATCGTGAGAACGCACATGTTGGAGGTAGTTGCTGAGGAATTTTTCTCTGTACATTTTCTCAAACTTGACAGTGCAGAGGGATAGATTATTTCACTGCAGTAACTTGGTTTGTTGATGATATTTCTAACATGAGACAGATGCCAAACTGGATGAATATGAATATGTTTGAGGGCTTTTGGCGATAAGGTCAGAGTCGGCAAACTCCGGTAAATGTCGGGACTCAATTCAATTTTTCAGAGTTGCTGTCTGAAAACAGTCAAGGATTGCAATTGTAATTAAGTCAGAAGCAAATCCACATTTTTAAAAATATGATCCTTAACCTGTGAGCTTTACCTGAACACTTCAATAGAACCAGGCTTACCATACCATCCTCATGCTATGCTAAGCTGCTAGCTGTAGCTTCATATTTAACAGATCCGAGAGCGGCATTGATCCTCTCATCTAACCCTCAACAGGAAAGCAAAGCCTTGTTCCCAAATGTTAAACTATTTCTTTAAATGCTAACAACCCACATACTTCCCTTCCATCCTGCTCCCCTGTTCCCAAAGCCCTTAAATACTATAAGAAAGAGCCTTTTGTGGTGGGGCCTGGCAGCAGTGAACATACCTACAGACGTCCCCCCCAGTCCTCACATAATAGCCCGCCCCCCAGCTGTGTTAAGGTTCAACAGCTGAGCTTCAAACACCAGCACCTAACACGGCCTTAAGAGGTAGACCCAAGTTTAATGCATGTGCGGGCATTATTTTCTGTATTACTTTTAAAGGCCAGAATCGTAGGTGGTTGGTGATGCTGGGGAAAAATACCCTCAACTTGGTAAATTATCCAATTAAGTTAAATGCTCAACAAGTATTCACACCGCTGAGGTTTACGTAAGAACCAAACTCAAATGAGAACATGGATCTGCGGACGGTGAGCAGTGGAACACTCCAAAGTTATCATACGATGTGTCATGTTGTTCTTGCCCTTATCTCGGGATGGAGGTTCCCGTTTTCATCCACCCGGCTTCACCAGATCACGGTGTGAGAACACAGTGTGCAAAGAGAAAACTGTTTGTAATAAGATGCAACCTGAAACGTTTACAGCTGAACGCACACCAAATCACTGACAAACAAAATCACAGCATGTGTGTACACTACAGTCAGTGTTTCATTAACCTCTGCTAGCTCTGTTACATAAGTGGAGACATGAGCACGCGAACAGACTTTATTTAGATAAAACCTCATGATGATAATAATAATAAGTATAATCATAATTATAATTTTATTAATAAAGAACATAGCACTTTTCAGGTTTACAAAGTGCTTCACAGGCATAAAAGCAGAAAATACATACAGTGCCATTTTTACAAGTTAATGGAAGAGACAATATAAATAATATAAATAAATAAATAAACAAATGTCTAGCTAAAAGCAAAATAACAATAATTAAATAAAGCAACAAAACAAGCATATGTCTAGTTAAAACACTTTGATAGTAAAATTGTGAAATATAGCAAAAATAAAACAGTTTAGTTAAAAACAGCGTTACAGTAAAAGTAATAAATTATAGCAAAAAAACAAGCAATAATCTTGTTAAAAGTTTTAAAAGATTACGTCTTATTACGTTTGCATAATATGTTGAAGACAGTTTATGTTATTTATAATTTAACATGTGTGTGATTGTGTGATCAATGTGCGTTTTACATTAACAGTGAGTCTCCCACGACACCTGAGCAGCAGCCGAGTGCGGGGAGCTTTCCCAACCTGAGAGCCTGTGCTGTTATGAAACATTAGATCCGGGTTTTATTTTCTACGACATGGGATTATTTTCCTGTTCTTAGCGGTTGAGCCACGTGACATGCTGTTAGGCTCTGTTCTAAAGCTGGATTTTTCGTTGTTATCATAGTTACAAGCTTTTCTCACAAGTTCTGGTTTCACTTGCAGAGGCTCTCTGGTGCACCTCTGGCAAGTGGAGCGAGGCTCTGTATACACAGTGAAAATAAACCTATAGCAGAGGCTTTAAAGGGTTTATTTGGTGTTGAAAATGATTCTGCTATTTTTTGTGGTGCCGGAAAGTTACATATACTAATTGAGCCCCACTAAATTATTCATTGGCGCCTGTGTACATATATTTGGTTCCCACTTTGTGTTGAGTGAAAAGCTTGATAAACATCAATCTCCGTGTTTATTTCTTTCATTCTGATTTTGATCACAAGGCCTGCAGAATAAAATGATCACACGTGTTGGAGACTCTCATGATTAATAACGGTGAGGACTGCAAATATTAGAGAAACGCTAAAAGTATGAACACTTGAACAGCATTTAATGGATGCCTGCTGTATGTGGCAGGTATGTTGTTTATTAGCGTATGGAAGTCGTAGTGATCCCAGTGAAGCTGCTGAGTTGAATTATATTATTTCAGGCTTATCTCTGAGTTATTGTGATAAAATACTGCTTGTTTTTCCACTCTTCATAACTCAAAGCACACAGTTAGACACAGACTCCAGGACCTTATTGTCCACACCTGCTGCCGTAGGACAGGTGAGGTTTACACTGACGTCAGTATCTGTGGCTGTTCCCGGCACTCAGACAGTTGTGAGGAGTGGTTTGTGTAATTATAGGAGCTGTTTGATATCATTACAGTCAAATCCATCATCAAGTCTTTTATGCGTCTTTGTATTTCACTCCATAACCTTATCCGTAGAGATTCTACTGTGCTGAGTGAGTGAGAGGCCTTCCTGGGGGAATACCTATTCAACTTTATCACTCAGCAAACATACAGGTGATCCTCACATGATCCACCTGAGGTTACCTGAAGGGGAAGTGGACATTGCACCGCTGCAAGTCTCAGATTCAGACTCGTCACATATAACTCAGCAAATAGCCCCAGTGGTGATCTGAGGTGGTGCACTCGCCCTTTTTAAGTTATCAGAAAGGCCACAACACAATAACTTTTACATCTCATCCTTTGTCACAACAACCTTCCTTCAAGTGTATCACAGCTGTTCTGTGACTTTGTTGAAGTGTAATAGTGCCAAATGCAATTGGGGGTGCCATCATGAAACCATAAACCATAGAATCTCTTGTATCTGTTTATTTTCAGTTAAGAACTGTTATTGTTAGTGTTGCTGGGATTACGCTACGTCTTATAGTCCTATAGTTAAGAGGAATAATAAGCAGCCGAGGGGGAAAAAAATTGTTTTACAAATCATCGACAAATAGCTGAAACTGTCACTAATGATACACCATCACATGGTGCAGAGAACCACAGGCATATCAACAAACTCTTGTAAGTGATTTTTTTCTACAGATGCCTGTGGTGTTTCCAAAAGAGGGACAATAGACTAAGAGAGATTCTGGAATAAACGATTTTATTAGGGATTTTTACCAACTTGGTAACCAGAACCCAAATGCACACAGCTTTCCAAACCCTTATTGTTGAGTGTGTGTTGTTGTAATGACTTCAGTGAGTCTACTGATTTAATCCACTGTCATATGTCATTCATCCATTTACACAAAACTCCACATTTATTTTCCTTTTGAGATGAACCTAAATGCATTGTCTTTCCTCTGTATCCAGTTCCATTAATCTTATTTTAATGTTGTTGAGCCCTGACGGCGAAAAGCTCTGCAATCCTGTTAAAGTCGTGACTATTGATGTCAGATTTGTGACCCGACTGTTAACCGAGCTGAGTGCATGCTCTCTCTGGACAGAATCCATTAAAGGGCCTCAGAAGTGCTGAGTGAGAGGGAGGAGAGTCGGCCATTAGTTAATTATCTACATCCTGACGTATGTGTGGTCTTTAGTATGAGGCGGGCAGAGTGACCTGAATCTGCTGCTGACAGCAGGAAGATGTACGATGAGTGTCAAGAGTTTTTATTGATTCGTTCCAAAGGTATCATTGGTGTCTCGCCACATACGGCCTATTGATGAGTTGGTGATTTAATTCTTTAAAACTGTCTTAGTGACAAACATATTTTGAGATTCAGAGTGACTTGCATTTTCAGAGCGAATCATCAAAAACGTACCGTCAAAGAGAAAAAACAAACAGAAACCCGTTCAATAAGATTCCCTCAGTATCAAAGTTGGGTTGTGGGGTTAAGCTTCGGGTTGAAGTGAGTCTAAAGTCACTTCATATCCAATAGGATGCATGTTAATCTCAGTTGGGAGTTAAAATTAGCATGTGTGGAAACTTGCACCCTTCACACATGGGTTTATGACTAATCCCACTTTGTGCATTGGTTGGATTACATAATGCACATAGTGTGTTTTGTTGTGCTATTATGAAGCTTTGCCCTTGGGACCCACAATCACGTCAAGTGAGTGATGCAGACATCAGCGTCTGTCTGTCTTCAGTTTTTTTTTTTTTTACGAACATGTGAAACAGTTTAAAAGCTTCTCCAGGTGCAGGCCCTGCTCACTCTCCGGTTTGGATGGAAAATACCGATGAGCAAAGAGAAAATGATGCTCATTCTTGTCGAGGAGCCAACAATGACTGAACTCTGGTTGCCTCTCAGGAGGAGGTGGTGTGGTTTTGCAATTTGGACTCATTGCCTCGTTTCTACAGTCTCCGCAGGTTGTGAAGAGTGAGAACGGACTCGCACGACATCACATATTGTGTTTTTTTCCTTTAATTTCATCTGCTCCCTTTTGTCCGCTCCAGTAAACACTTTGTCCTCCGGAGATGTGTGTGTGTCTTTGGAGTTGTGCGGACCAACAAAACAAAAAGACACTGGTTTCCTGCTTTTCTCTGTGTGATATTATTGGGGTTCCTGGCAGCTGTCTGTTACTAATGGAAACACAAGCTGTTCCCATGACTCCTATTGTTCCGGGCAGGTGTTACCTAACATCGCTCCTTTAAACACCCTGAAAACTGTTGTATTTTTTCTGACTCAGCTTCCAACTATGAGTAATTGCTTCCGACAAAGTAATGTGTGAAACTGAATGAATACTTGTGGTTGTTTCCTGTCAGACTCATTCATCAAAAGGCAGAAAGTTAAGGTAATGTAAATCTATGGAGGACAATTTCTGCCAGAACAAAAATGAAAGGTTAAGCATAGTAGATAATAATATACACGAGCACTCACACTACAGCGTTGGAGGCTTCAATGGAAATTCTGCTCATTCCCTTTGAATGGAGTGACGTCATGGGGTGCCGAACTGCATTGTGGTTGCATTTCCCAACTTTTTTCTTGCGTAGCGTTCGATAGAAGTTGAGAAAAGCTTTAAAAAAAAACTTTGTGAGCATTAGCGCAGGTATCGGCCAATCACGTTTAGTCTACCACAGTTCCTGCCTGATTCCAAATGTCAGTATGACCCTGGAGAGAGTAGGGTGGACCTGGTGTGTGTTCATGTGGATGTGGACTTTATTCATTGTGTGCTTCCCTGTAGCGTTGCATGAGGAACTAGCATTAAAAGCTGCCTAGGTTTTGTGTACCAAGCAGGAAACTCTGGTCGTTGTTGTGATAATTGCGTCATCACAAGGCATCGGGAGCTTCCACTGTCAAGCCTCAAGCCACAAAACAAATTATGATAACAAACCAGCATTATTGAGGAGAATGTTTGACAGTTTTTAGTCTTGTGTATTACAACTTTTTAGATTCATGGATATTTTATATTGGTATGTTTTATACTCTCTTTGATGCTAGAAAAGTCAGTTCTACGTATGTGCCATCATCCAAGTCTAAAGGCCACGTGTGAATGGTTAATTGAAGGTGGTTGAAGCCTCTTTTTCTGCTTCTAGTCCCTGTTGTAATTTCATCCTCTGCCATGCTTACTTTTGAAATCAGTCTGGTGTATTTATCTGAACAAGGTCGGAAATTGGGGGTGTTGGTGTGTGGTTGGATGGAGGCGGGGTTCCATGTTTTTCCTATATGGAGGAAAACAATGGAGCGAGAGATACTGAGCAGAGACCATCTGCGAAGGTCATTGCAAAGTGGAAAGCACCGGCTAACATAATAAACAAAATTATCGTTTGTCATTTTTCCTAAAATAGAGAGACTTCATGCCCCGCTTCCTGTTATCTGACACGTGTTTTCTCCTGAACCTCCTTTGTCTTCATGCTCTGTATCGGACACATCCATTACAAATTTGCTGAGCTTTGATATAACATGTACAAAAACTTACTTTTATCAGGGGTTTGGATAAAAGTAAAAATCAGTATCATCTCAGCTGGTGTCCTTGGATTGTCTCCGCTCATGTGTTCTGGAGACATGATACTTGACAGTTTTTATATATCCTGCCATGTCAGCTGTAATTCAACCAGATAAGTCCTGTTGTCTCTGCAGGATACAGCGCTGGTGTCCATATCTCTCCTGTTTTGTTCGAATCTGACATGGACAGGTTTTTGTGAGGGTTTAATACGAAAAACCTCGTCGACACTCATCTCTTTGTCTGCAAGTGAAAGCCTTTACACAATCTCACTTTACTCCCCCGAAACCAGCCCGACAAAAGCAACACGCTTCTTCATTTCTCAGCTTCCCACCTCTCCTTTCTGTCCGCAGCGTCTCGCTTTCCCCTGGCGTCTCGCCTCGTTTGTCTCCGTCCTTCGCCCCCCCCGACTCCTACACATGCCGGTAACGTGTTTTGCCAAGAGCCCGAGAGCTGGGGATGATATCACTTGATACTTTTATTATCTGAAACTCAAGAGAGGGGGAGTCTGGTGCCAACCTTCGTCAGCGCTGCTTACTTTTGATTTTGAGCGGAGTATCAGGTTGAGCTCCGAGTGCCCACAACAGCTATGGCTCTGCCCCCAGGGGCGTTTGGATAAAGCGGCCGGAGAGATCTCAGCTTGCAGGGGGTTTGTGGGTTTTTGTGTGTGTGTGTGTGTGTGTGTGTGCTATAGTGGGAAACTCAGCTGGGAGCAGCAGGTCAGAGCCACAGGGAAGTTAGGATTAAACTGCACTCATCCCAAACACAAAACACAGGGAGAACAATGGTTTGAGCCCCTCCAGAGAAGAGGGCCAAATACCTCCCATCCACCCAGCTCAGCAGAGTCGGGTCTGGAAAACAGACACATGGGAATTCGAAGTGGAAGGAGTTTTCTCCTGCGACCCCCGGCCTTTTACGGACCCCGGGGGCTGTTTCCAGGCCTAAGGTGGGGCTGGAAATGGTTAAGCATAATGGAGACAGTGTTAGGCCTGAGGGCCCCAAAACTCTACAGCTCTCCAACAGTGGGAAACAGAGCAGAGGTGCTGAGGCTCCTCGGGGGCCCGCAGTCCATCAGCAGTCAGAGGAAATAGGTGTGAAGAATGTAGCCCATAATTGATATTTCACCCTGGTGAATAGGTGAAGTACATGAAAATCACATTAGTCTGACCAAGACCTATATTTTATTGCTTCGTAGTTTGTTATTACAGATGTGAATTAGTCTCAGTGAGGTATATAACATAATACAGATGCAACAATTAGTCAAACAATCAATGAGTCAGTTAATCAGCAACTATTTTGAGAACCAATAAATTGTTTCAAGTCATGTTTCAAGCAGGCTGACTTCTACTCGAGTGTCAGGGACCGAGCAAGTAGGCCAGAGAGACACAAGTAGTTTAAAAAAAATGAACTTAACAACAAATTTGGGCCCATAAAGGTCAACCTAACTAAACTAACCTGAAGACAGGTTAACAGCACAAAAACTGACACACAGTGGAAACGTCTTTAGCGGCTGATCAAGCCACTCAAACACAAAAGGGGGATAGACCAGGACATACTAACATTTGAACAAACTACAGCAACTACAGAACACGCCAGTATAAGACCATCTTATATTAACTAAGGACAAATATTTAAACATCCATATCAAACAGTGGTCAAAAAACTAAAAGTCTAAATAAGATAAAAATGTCCCTCTCCATGATTATGAGGAACATTGTGCAGTCCAATCAGTTCTCTACAGCTTTTAAGCCTGTCTGGTGCAGCTGGACCTCATTTAGACGGACAGCAGCAACCTCCAGCACCGACCCCCAGGAACTGGTAACTCCTAGAAAACTGGATTAAATAATATAAAGAATATAAATAAATTGATGAACTATGTTGTATGAAACCAAAATCTGCGAGCAAAAAGTAACTCAAACCAAGCAAATTCATTAAACAGGTTACCACAATGTTGCCGAGGTTCAGTGTGGGGCTGTTGGTGCGGCCATCACATCGAGAAGCTGCTTTCCTTTTGTATTAAAATGTATTCAACGGAATATATTGCTGTTTTGAACTGTTGGTTGGACCAAAGGAGACATTAAGAAACAAGACACCTTGTGGTCAAATATGTTACAATGGATATTTTCAGTGTCTTTTGATGTTTTATAGACCAAGCTAATATTCCACTAGTCAATAATGATTATTTTTTTGCTGCAGCCCTACAACGTACTGACTCTGGTACACACATCTCAGTGTCTTTGTGTTGTGTTTTATAAGCAGTCCATACTCAGATTGTTGAATTCTAGAAGTCTGAGGAATTTTTCCCATATCATATACTGTACCACTTTAACAATGTCCAGATACTAGTCTGGACCAGAGGGATCCTATCTGACTGTTTCATTGTGATTGACCTTCTGGCTGCTGCTGATAGAGGTTTGAGATATACAGTCTCTCACAGTGAACATTATATGAAGATGACCTTATCATTGTGTGCAAGAAACAACTTGACAGAAGATTGAAAACAAATTTGCATTCTGTGTCACACTCTGGCTACGTCCTTATACTTAACATCCATTGACTCACGCTGCAAACATGGCAAAATATATGTTAGTCCCTATGTTTTGGGCTTTTATGTTGAAAAACCAACAACACTGTTTTGGTTAAATCTGTCTTTTAAAAGGAAAGATATTTGACTGAAATTACCCTGAGTTCAGTGCGTGTACAGTCATGCAACAGCCACTTTTACTGTTTTGGTTCCAACACTACAAACCGAAGAGATTGCAGCTCTGCTGTTGTTATCCCTCTGTTGTGATCGATGTTATCTCTGTTTTGTGCTTCTTTAATCCTCCGCTCCTTAAGCACCAGCTGATATCTCACTCCTTACAGACGCCATACACATGGAGTCAGGCCAGTGAAAAATAAAACTCTTTTGTGACAAGCAGCATGGAGCGATCTTTTGGCAAGATCCAGTGACCCCTCCCTCCCTCCCTCCCTCCCTCCCTCCCTCCCTCCCTCCACCACCCGGTCTGTGGCTGATCAGTCCGGCCACCCACTTTGAGGCCCGGCTGTGATATGTCAGATGGTCTTTGTTTTTTCCGTCACCTCCTTTCCCCTCGCCGTGCGACTGGTGTTATGGTCGGAACGAGAAGATGAGGGCCTGACCTCGGTCGTCCTCCACAGAAGCACAGCTGAAGAATTCCCATGTCCCTCCTACTGGAGCTACTCTTACTTCACTGCTCAAACCAGACTGACACACAGTCACTCAGATTGTGTGAACAGATGTTTCCGGGGGGCCGCAGTTGACCACTCACACTGAGATCAAATGGATGTGTGCATGTTTTGTGCACTCAGTTCCACATGTGTTCATGTGTACACTGCTATAATGTGTTTTTAGTATGTATTTGGACAAAGAAAAAGGCTCTTGGGATAGGTGAAATCGTTTTCTTTCCTCCAACACTCGTACTTCTCAACAGTTCCTCGGACTTCTGCTCTCAGTCGGAGCTGTTAGAAGTCCTCTGTGACTCTGTGGCCGACATGTTCGCTCCACAACTCTCGCAGGTGTACTCCCTGCTGACCACGAGCTGTGGAATCTGGTCAACACTCCGGTCTCTGCAGTAATATTCCCTTTCCCTCCTGCTCTCTTTCCCACGCTCCCGTCCTGCTCCCCCCCCCCCCCCCGAAGCTCAGTGTTGGGATTTCCTCACCCTCATCACATCCGTGTGTTTATGCTCCAGCGGTACTCCCCAGAAAGTTCATAAATTAGCAAACACACTGCTGAGATAACACTCCCTTTACAAAGATACGGCAGAATAAAACCACTGTTCACAAAAGCATAATGGATGAAAATTATGTGGCGTGACCTCGCCGGGGAAACGTATCTGTTACTTGACCTCAGCTGTCGTATTAAATCAAAGGATCGGTGTCAAATATATGAATTACAGCTTAAAGTTGTCAGTGAAGTTATTACTTGCACTTGTATTTACACCCGCAGCATTGATGTTAATAATGAGGTGGTACAGGGTTCAACTCAGATCTTTTGGGCTGGGAACAAAATGTCTCTGTAGCAAGGACTAAAATAAGATTTTAGTTTTATTCATGCAAAGGCTGTTTTACGGGATTCCACCGGTTTTGTTAAATAACAAGTTTTTTATTAAAAAACTGGTCAATGTCTCTATAAAGTACGTTTCTTCACTTAGTACTTTGCTCTGAAACTCTATCGGTGTGAGCCCAACCCTGCTCTTGTGAGTTAGAAACTATATAGTTCCCCCTTCCCCTGTGTGAACATGTTAAACATATGTCTCCATGTGCCTGTTGATGGGACTTACACCCATCAAGCTGTGGCGGGATGGTTGGAAGGCCAGATGTGGTGTAAGTGGCCAGATGGTCGTAGCTGCTCCCTCTGTGGCATTCTAACCGAGCTCAGACTTCTCTGATTGCACGAAGAAGCAAATGTACGACGGTGAACTCCCCAACATCCATTTGTCACTTCAGATCTGCTTTTAGACTGCATTGAGACACTCCTTCTTTGGAGGTGTAGAGAAATGCCTGACATATTTGAACGATATAATGAGAAGGGTATACTGTTAACATCCATATGCTACCATCAGGTATCAGATTCTCCACTTGTCTAGACTTCTGTTTTTGCATCTGTGAGTTTTTCTGTGCATCTGACTTCACCAGACAGTGAGCGGCCATTGCTATTTTCATCAAGTGGAAACTCCATGAGCTCTCGTCTGAGCCAAATACACAATCTGTCCTTCCGCTGCTTCCACCAGTTTTTATTATGTCTCTCCACCGCTGCCATCTCTTTTCCACAGAGGCTTTCAGAAAGTGAAGTGAAGCCTCTTCAGCGTGGCTGGGCGGTGGAGTGACGCAACACATGCAGGCCCAGTTCCGATTGAAAACACGTGGAGATAAAAACCTCATTGAGATATCCGAGGAGTCATGTGTCTACATGAGCCAAAAATATTTCATGTAAGGCTGTGTATCTTGCAGATATACTCGAGTTGAGGAGTTGTAGGTCCCCTGACTAACTTTCCACAGTGTCATGTGTCCAATGACATTTCTTTGTGGCTAGTTTGGAACAGGATATTTCAGCCTTTCATCCTCCTGATGATAGCAATCTTGCTAAATGTTGTCACGACCCTGATGGAAAACAGATGAGGGGATGTGATAGTGATGTGTGGAAAAGGGAAAATATGTTAAACCACCTGAAGAACCAAACCACGTGACTTTAAATATCAATCAGCATCCATTCTGTTTACCTGGTGAATGTAAATACAATTGTCAATACCGTTAATACTCAGTTTTCCTCTCAACCAACTCCTAAAGTGAAGACCCCTGGTATGTTTGGCAAACACATGCTCCATTTTATTTACCAGTTTGTTGCTAACTTTGTTGTCTTGCTCTTTGATGGCTGAACTGGGGGTGTGTGGTGATGAGGGCGGTGAAACTGAACCAAAACAGCAAAGTTGAGGGTAATAAAACCTGAAAGGCTGAAAGATGTTGAAATGCTCTGTAGAGCGAGAAACTGTAGAGCTGTGGGTTTCTCTCTCTAAGGTAAACCTCAAATATATTGATCTGTGTAGCTTTGAATGAAGCTGAATAGGCAACAAGGATATTTGACAACTGTGTCTTCAGGGCTGAATCGGTGTTGTTTGATTAGAATTGATTGACAGTCGAGGAGCTGCAACAATTTGTCGATTAATCAATGGAGAAGAAATTGATTGTGATGTGATGGAAGAGACCTCTCAGAGCAAAGCCTCTTTTTCCACTGGTCAAAACACCCTGTAACATCTGCTCACATCTGGCTTTTGTCTGCAATGGGAATGTACACAATCAGCATTCACTCCCGGGTCAAGTAACTCTGCAGTAGAAACGGGTTTTATGGAACGTGACACCCGAGTGAGAGAGTGCCTTTGTTATTCGGTGCATTTTTGATGTCAAACATGTGGCACAGGAAGAAAAAATACAGAAAGGCAAACCCCTCTACTGACAATGGGAAAAGGACTCAATCGTCTTTTTTTGGCGAGTTTATGCACATTTAAAAGAATCTGCATAAACTTGGGTGTAAAATAGTTATATGAGGCTGACCTACGCTAGATAGGATTTCTTTGGCCCCACCTGTTATCTGACTCTTATCAGCTGTGACCCTGCTTCACTTCACACTCATCCACTTTCCTCAGATCTACAAGATACTATTGATCGGAGCCTGACAGGGAAAGATGAATCACCAGCAGGCTAGGACCAGACTCTAGCTCTAGCTCTGTCCAATCCCTATGAAGAATGATTTCAGCCCGGGCATGTGTCTGGTGCGTACATGTGTGCGTATGTGCTGAGAGGATTAGGACTGCGGAGGATCTTCTCTCTCCCTTGTCCTCTCTGATCCTCTGGTCTTTGATGTGAGGGGTCTGCGCTGTGTCGGAGCTGCCAGGAGAAATCTCCAGCCGCATCTTTAGTCCCGCAGCACCACGAAGCGTTCCGCCAGGCTGAAGAACGATGGGATGTCAGCCTCTGTCTGACGTGTTTCTGTATCTCAGGGTCGCAAACACCAGCTACCGTAAGGCGGAGATTTAGAGCCTCTAAAAACAGAAGTTAGGAAACGCTGCTGACCCTTTTAGTCTGGACAGACAGAAACAGAGATGTTAGGGAGCTATGAGATCAGGCTAACCCTTTGAAAAACCAACACATGCCATAGAAATTATTTTACTAGCAGTGTGCAGTGGTGTGATGTGCACGCGGCTCAGATAGTAAACTGAAAGTCTCATTGACGGGTGTATGTGATAAATATAGTTTTCACTTTCACCTTTCCCTAAACCGTCCAATCACAGGTGTGTGTAGCTTTGGATTTCTCCACATGGTGAAGTGGTGTGGCCTTGGTGATACTGAGACTCTGCATTGGGGAGTTTTGGAGGCTGGTGTCACTTCAGCCTCCCATAAACCAAAACCCACAAGAGCAGAAGGGTAAGGAATGTGTGTGTGTTTGTCTGCTGCCATTATAAGCGTGACGATTACAACTTGCTCCAATCTGTGTGTCTTGCTCCAAATTGGGTGTCGTGGCCTCGAGACGAGAAGCGGCTCTGAAATCAAGGAGCTATTCTTTCAAAGATGACGTTTGGAGTTGTAAATCTGCCACCGTGACCGTTGTAAACATCCGCAGCTGAGAGGAAAGTCTGACAGACGTAACAACAGTTTTCCAAAGAGGGCAGGGTTTAGGGAACAGCCAGTCGTCTTTAAACTTGTCTATTAACTGCTTCCCACCGATTCACAGCCACAGGGAGAGGATGAGTCACCAGGGTTTATTAGAAATGGGTCAAAGGAGATGCTTTAGTAGGTCTGGGAATGATCCATCTGTGCTGAAAGGATCTATTTTTGTGCTGTGATGGTCTAACTTTCATTCAAACTGATAAGGACGGCCTCTTCCTCGGGCCTTCCTTGCTGCGCTCAACTGCCTGGCTGCCCTATCGGCTCCTCTTCCTGTTTCACTCCACTGCTTTTTTTTCCCCCCTCCGTCTTCATATGGAAGTAATTTGTGAGCGAACACGAGTCAGACAAATACTGTAGCTGACTTCAGTGTTGGCTCAAAGCGCCCTGTGCTGCTGCAAGCAATCCTGGGACACTTCTCCCATCAGCCAGAGGTTATCCATTAGTCAGACAGGGAGGTGACTGCTCCATCAGTCAGTTATCTACACATCCAGACACTTATCTAATGTGCCGTTCACATGTTTGGTGAGATTTATGTTGCAATGGCAGCAACCACACAAGCTTTGTGCTGAAATGGAGTAAAATCTTCACACACAATTGTTTTTCAGATTCACTTTAGGAATATTTTAAACAAAAGTTGAGGCTTAAGTTGAAGTTTTGAACACATTTTAACTTAACGCACAATATTCCAAAACAATTGCACTCTTTCTCTGTTCATTGGCCAGAAGTGTATTTTCAGAACAAAAATACACATTACTCGTAGTTATTTAGCATAAAGAACATATATGCATTCTACAATAAACTAAACTAAATATCGGGCCAGGTTTGACTACACGTCACTTCTTGTGCTGAGCAGATGTGTTTCTGATCTAAAAACAGCTGATCGTAAATGCATTCATGAAGCTTTCAGCCTCAGAATCAAATGCAATAAAATCTAAGACGTATTCTAGCCAGATGTTGAAAAACATGACAATGCATCTGTCTTTTCAACAGGCCTACGTGAGCTCCATTCCTTCCATAATATACTGTAACTGTGTCGGTCTGTGGAAATAGCCACACATTGTCTGTTTCTCTAAACACGTCCTCGGTCCGTCTCCTCTGTCCTCGGTTACTCTGAAATTTCCCATTGTTCCTCGTCTCCTAAAAGCAACAAGGGGGGAAAAAACTGCTCCATCAGTTTTTCTACACATACGATCAAATACAAGGCAAACTGAGCTGCTGTAGCGTTTATCTGATCCCTGATCAGCCCAGCCACTGAGCTGAGCTGTGTGGGTGAGAGAGCATTGAACTGTAAGAGCCTGTTTATGCTCCGTCAGAACTCGTCCATGAGATGTGCTGTCGGACCATGTCGGAAATCTGAGGTTTTATACCTGATCCAAAAAGCTACAGATGTCCTAGATAAAATATAAATGTGGATAATTGTGTTAATTGACAAAAAGTCTTTCTAGGAAAACACAGTTGTTCACATGAGAAGTGCCACAAATACTTGTGTGAGACAAATGGAAAAACAGAGCTATAAAAACAGAGCACAGACCTTTGCTTCACTTTTAACTCTGTACTACTGACCTGGAACTGCTTGAAGTAGGTAACAATGTCATATCGTCTGTTTTGGAGATTTATAGAAATGTTCCATTACTGTCTTGCAAGTTTCCCATGAAAAATAAAGTTGGATTCAGTTTCGTCCTCTGGCCGACAGAGATGCATTCATGTGGATACCCACGTGTGTACAAGGGTAAACTGTTATTCTGAGTCTTAAACTCGTCCACTTCCAAGAATGCCAAGAGTTAATCCAACAATATATCAACGCTACTGTACTTATTCGCAGAAGTCTACTTTAGGGTGTCTGCTCGAGGTTTTTGAACAGCAGTGAAAATGCAGTTGTCATGTAGGCTGATAGTCCGATGTTGGCGTTGGCTGATTGAAAGAGTGCAGAGAGCAACGAAAACACGACGAGAAGGTGTGAGAAACTGAGACGGAGAGAGAGAGAAGGAGAGAAACCCTCTGGAGCTCCAGCTCTTGTTATTTTAACCCAGATCCAGCACTGAAATATGGCCACCATGTGGACCCTCTGAAGAAGTGTGGCTCCAGTGTGGGCCCGGCCAATCAGAGGAGAGTGCGGCGTCCAGGAGGAGGGGCCAGGGGAGGGTCTGTGAGTCACAGTCTGAAAGAGGCATTAGAGAGAGTGTGAGCGGTGGAGGAGAGTCAGGGCAGAGGAGCCACATCTCCAGGAGAGCTGGACTTTACCCACAGGCCAATGGAGACAGGTTGGACTACTGTCTTCTTTTTCTTACTTGTCTTGCATTCTTTTCCCATTTAACCCAGCGATAGTACTCATATGAACTGTCAGCTGGGCTCCTAGCTGATGCAATGTGATATAACAATTGTGTTTTAGGTGTTAATCACAACCTCTTAGTAGCGTTCTCCAGGATGCTGAGCAGATGTGCAGAAGTGTTCGGAAAGGTTGGCTCCTTCGCAGTGGAAAGTCTGACTATGACTATGAACTCCTTTGTTACTGACTATTACTTCAGACGTCTGCAATTTCCCTGAAGTAATGAGAGGATTTTTCTACTCTAACCTTTAACACAAAAAATGATGCAGTTTGCTTTTGTTGTAGGTGACTGGTTCATCTTGTCTCCAGAGCTGATATTAGAAAAGGAAGTGTTCCCGGACTAGTATTCCAGGTCCTCTGTGACCAATCGGCTCCCACATTCCCTTTAAGTAGCTGCAGGGGCTTCTCATTCAAACGGATCCTCTCAGATTATGAGCGCTGCAGTTGTTTCAAATTTGCTCTGCTGTTTGCCGGGTCACTGAGGCAAAGGGGGTGAGGGCTGGAGATGCAGGGCCTCCAGAAGGCAGCTGGAAATGTCAGAGTCTGTCATTGAGTCATATTAACCACAATGAGGTAGCTGAACTGCAGATGCTTCATAGCAGGTTGCATTAGCTGCTTTCTCCTGACGTCCTGTCAGTATGGTCGACTTTCCATAAACCCCTTTCATGGTGAAACATGACCACTCGTGGCGTATCCATAGTTATGTAGATTATTTCCTGTCGGCGGCAGCGTAGAAAGGCGCTTCCTGCTGCTCTGTCGCTGTGATAAGAGAAAGGCTGAGTTGACACTTGAACAGGATTTTTTTTTAGTTTAAGCTTTTCAGCCACAATAGCAACATGGCTAAAGGGGTGGCACGGTTGTGTCAGTAAAAATTGGCCTCTGTGGTTCAGAACTAAATATCTTGATGATGATTTGATGGGTTCCTATATTTGGGTTTCCCAGAGGATTCTCTTTATAGACTCTTACAGACCGGTGATTGACTGACTTCACCTGTAGATCACTATGGCCTTTTTTTGTTTTGACAACTTTTGTGTTGTCCTGAAATTCAGTACAGACATTCATGGTGCCCAGAGGACCCATTAACATCAGCTTAGTCATCCTCTGACTTTTCTTCGTGTGGTACCAGTGGGTCAGTTTTTATTGATCTCTGAGGTTTCAAAGTTTTTTTTTAGTAGTTTTTCCTTCCTCTTGATGATGGACAGCAGATGCCACACCTTGTTCAAGCCCCATGAGACAAATGGTGATATCTGAATAAAGGCAATACAAATTTAATTTGATTGATGATCGATCATCAGCAGCTTGGTGATCCTCTGACTTTTGTTTCCATTCAACTAGTATGTTAGTATTTGATTCATCATGTTCAAAAGCTCTGCATCTTCTTGAAGGAATGATGCAAGATTCAGCACAGACATGTATTGTGCCTAGAGGATAGATCATCATCAGCTTGGTGATCCTCTGACTTTCCTTCGGTGCCACCAGGGCGTCAATTCCTTTTATTTATCCTGTTAAATATCTCAACATCTCCTCGAAGGGATGGAACACAACATTTGGTAAAGACATGCATGTTACCCAGAGGATGATGACCCAGTCACTTTGACTTTTCTTCCTGTGCCACACTTTGTTCCTGCACTGTCGACAGGTCAAACTCTTTGGGGAGCTTGTGAAAGAAGCCAGGGAGTCTTGTAAGTGTGTGTACCCATGGGTATTAGTGCTGAGGGGGGGGGGGGGGGGTCAACAGGGTGGTGGGTGTACTCTGAGGGCTGTAAACTCTCTGATGTGTATGTAAACTGAAACCCAAATAATCCTCAGTTCCCCTCCCCTGGTTGAGGGTCATCATAAATCCATCGAGAGCTCCACATATATATACTGCCATGCCTGGCTCTATCTTGGGAAACCCCTGTTCATGATAACGGCTCAAATCTGGGAACAGTGAGCAGACGTCTGGACATAACTTGTGACAAATACCAGGCACATTAATAGAAGCAGACTTGTCCAGACATGTTTCAGATCTATTAACCCCTCATAGGTGCTGTGCAATCAACGGGCACGTGATGCAAACACACTGCTGCAAGGCAAGGTCAAAGGTTAAGTGTCCAGGTCTTCAAAGCTGCGTATCTCCCCATGTGGTTCCAGTTGTTTGAGCTGCTACAATATTCCTGTCAGTGAGGAATTAGCCGTTGCCGCGTGCCAGCAAATGTTTGACCTTAAAACTTCGGACTGCCCGTGCTCCGTGCCTGAGAAGCCGTTTGTCTTAAAACCCCTAACGTCAAACATCAGTCTTGTCAGAGGACCGCTGGGACTCACCCCCCCCCGAAACGTCAACAGCCCTTGTGTGAGGGGGGGTTTGAAGGAGTGTTTCCAGAAAGTTCAGTTAGCGAATGCGTGTGTCTGCATCTGTTCCTGCATCTGTTCACGGTGAGGCAATGAGAACGCTTGTGATTCATAAAATTAATTTTGGTCCAAATCCACAGAGGCGGCTGTCCGTGCCTGTTGTGATGTCATCTGTTTTACACAGTCCAAACATACTCTGCACACACACACACACACACACACACACGCACACACAAAGACAAACACACACACCACCCTCGAGAGACCACAGAGTCATTTTCTCCACAGGAAAAGAAGAAGCAGAGTGGGGAAAAGAAACTGAACTGTTGTTGATATCTCGACAGGATGACAAAGATCAAAGTTTGTGTAGTGCTCTTACTCACATAGTGAGTCTTTCTTGCGGGGATGTGACCGCAGAGGGATGACCGTGGCCCCCCCTGTGTGATGGGAACCTCGCTGCGCAGGCGGCACACGTGTCAACAGCGCCCCCCCCCCCCCCCCCCCCCCCGGCTCCCTCTGCTCACCCTGCCAAACACTGGTGAGAGAATGACTTACAGACACCCAGGAGACAGCAGGTAAACCAGAGCAGAAGAAAAAAGGGGCTCAAAGAAAAGAAACAACTGTCAGCTTTGGCCCAGAGTTGTATTTATAACATGAGCACAAAGGCCTGTGTGCATCTGGAAATCTTCTCTGGAAAAGCTGCTCCTGCGTTTTAGTCTACATCCTCATTTCGTTCATCACCCTTGCTACATAGACGCCTGGCATCCACACTACTCCAGTTTCAGAGCTGCTAAAACGGAGAAGTTTGGAAATGCTGAGGACCCTGTTTTAGTTTGAAAACTCCAGGGCTGAATTTTAGTCTGGACGGGCAGAAACTGATAGGTTTAAAAACTCTGAGGTAGACACTCCCAGCCGTTTGATGATTGGGTCTTTTCGGTCATGACATAGCCTTCACTGATTCGTCAGGCTCCTATCACACGCCCGTAAATGGAATGTGTGGACAGAGATCGTTTTAGTTTGAAAATTCCATTTTTAAACAAACGTAGTCGTATGGATGTATCCTTAGAGTATGTTCTTCTCAGGTTTAACTATGTCTCTTGTATAAAAGCTCACTTTGTTATTTAACTTGATTACTTTGTATCAGCCTTTCCTTGTTCATAATCTCACGGTGTTGTCTGTTAACTGGAGTCTGTCAGTAAAAGTATCTTAGGGTTAGTGCTGAGTCAATGTATTGTGCTTTTGACGGTTGCTTAGGGAAAAAACTGTTATTCAAAAGATATCTAGGAAATTAGTGTTCTCTGACATTTCACTGTCAGAGAGAAGACACTTTTCCTTCATGAGTTTATCTGGTGCTTCCTCAAGTTTGGAAATGCTGCGGACCCTGTTTTAGTTTGAAAACACCGGGGCTGCATTTTAGTCTGGACGGGCAGAAACTGAGAGGTTTAGAAACTCTGAGGTAGACACTACCAACCGTTTGATGATTGGGTCTTTTCGGTCATGACATAGCCTTCACTGATTCGTCAGGCTTCTATCACACGCCCCCTCCTTCCGTAAATGGAACGTGTGGACAGAGATCGTTGTAGTTTGAAAATGCCATTTTTAAACAAACGTAGTCGTATGGATGTATTCTTAGAGAGTATTTTCTTCTAAGGTTTAAAAGCTCATTTTGTATTTTAACTTGATTACTTTGTATCAGCCTTTCCTTGTTCATAATCTCACTGTGTTGTCTGTTAACTGGAGTCTGTCAGTAAAAGTATCTTAGCGTTAGTGCTGAGTCACTGTATCGTGCTTTTGACGGTTGCTTAGGGAAAAAACTGTTATTCAAAAGATATCGGGGAAATTAGTGTTCTCTGACATTTCATTGTCGGAGAGAAGACACTTTTCCTTCACGAGTTTATCTGCTGCTTCCTCATTGTGGTGTCACTGTGCGGTGCAGTGCAGCCGGGTTGAAGTCCCAGAGGTTATCAGTGGTCATGTGACGGCCGGACGGACGTTGTGTTATCAACCGTTGGCTGACCCCGGGTCAGCTGTGTGGGCTGCTTGATGAGAGGCCTCGGGCTTGTTTTTCTCTCTGTCTGCATCCGCTTCTCATTCTGATGGTTCCACATTTGTTTTAACCCTTCAAACTCTACAGACACACACACACACACACACACACACACACACACACACACACACACACACACACACACACACACACACACACACACACACACACACACACACACACATACACACACACACACACACACAGTGTAAACTTTCTGTTAAATGATTTCTTATCTTTATGGCTTCTGTCATGAGGATCCACTGGTAGTAGAGAGTAAACTGAATACCCTGATTACGAATCCTCGAACATAAACACACTGGAAACAGAGGAGGCTCTCTCTTCAAACAAACACAACTCATTAGGCCTCCCCCCCCCCTCTCTCCTCTCCTCCCCCCTCTGCTCCTTCTCCACACTTTCCTCCCTCTCCACACTTCAGCCTCTGGCAACAGTAATCAATAATCGAGAGCATTATCTGATCAAACCGTTCCATTTGCTACAAGTCATCAGAGGACTGACCCTGTTGTTTCGTCTCTGTGTTTTATCTCCTAGGTGTGTCTGATGTGACGCCAGCGGGCTGGCTCAGGGAACTGGACTTCAGTACAATGTAGACACCGAAACGCAGACGGAGTCAGAGTCTGAGCAGCGAGCCTACAGAAGGAGGGAGAGTCCAGGGAGGAGGAACAGCAGCTGAGCCGAAGTGACAGCAGCAGAAGATAAGAAGTCAGGGAAGCAGAGAGGACAAAGCGGGAAGCAGCCGACTGTGAATCATTGACGTGAAGTTTTCGTGAGGAGCCCGGTCACCTTCTCCTTCCTGTGAAGCGTACACTCGCTCTAACGTCTCAGCCGGAGCAGGAACACACCCTTCGCTCCCGGTCCCTTGAGGGTGTCCGACCCACAGCTTCCCACCTTTTCCCCTCTCAGTGAATCTGAACAGAGGGACCCTCCAGCCGCCGTCAGCATGTGCCATGTCATCGTCACCTGCCGCTCCATGCTGTGGACTCTGCTGAGTATTGTGGCTGCGTTCGGAGAGCTCATCGCCTTCATGAGCACTGACTGGCTGGTGGGATCTCCCCGCACCCCGGATGCAGTGTTCGGCCCCCATGGGGCCACCGCAGCCGGGGAGGCCTACAGGCCCACGCTAGGCATCTACGGCCGCTGTATCAAACTGCCCCACCTGCAGCGTGGGAGCCTGTGTGGGCCGTACGCGGTGCACTTTGGGGAGATTGCCAGCGGGTTCTGGCAGGCGACTTCTATCTTCCTGGCCGGAGGGATCCTGCTGCTGTGTGCCGTGGCGTTCATCTCGGTCTTCACCATGTGCTTCCAAAGCATCATGAAGAAGAGCATCTTCAATGTGTGCGGACTGCTGCAGGGGATCGCAGGTGAGATTTACACAGGGTAACACACATGTGGAAATGGTTTCGGTGCAGATGTCGAGAGGGATCACCGGCTGCCAAACACTTGTTGAACTCTCCCTTTGAAGTTTTTGTCATGTTAGATTAAAGGTTTCCAGCTTCAGTTGGCGCCTGATATCAAACACACTGAGGTTTGTAAGAGTGAATTTCTGAATTTACCTCCCCGAAAACTGACTCTTCACATCAACTGTGTAGAAGCGAGAAAATAATCAAAAGTTAAACTTACTCTTTCAGCTATTTTTACATAACCACTTCCATTGTTTGCCCTGTTTACAACCCAGTGCAACACTATGATGCCCCCCAGGAGAGACTGGTAATAAAATATGCACCATTATCACCACATTTAAACAGTATTGTGTATTATGGCTGTTTTGTGTGTATTTGTACAGAAGACCTATAAACACATTTTATTTCTAACATGACATCACATCTCACAAGCTGAGTGGATGTGTTTACAACCTGCAGGATCAGTACACACCTCCAAGTCCCACTCAAAACTGTTTATTCTCTGATGGTTTCATTGTTCTGTATACGTTTCCTCTGATGAACATCCGGTTTGAGCTTGAAAACTTGTATTTTTAGATGGAATGCTGTGTTTAAGGGACGGTTCGACAAATAAGAAAGACAGAATTGAAGAGAAACGTGACTTTTGGTCTAAACTTGTGAGGACAGTGGAGTCCTGAAGCTAACTCAGGTCATGAAACCCTCATTGTTCCTGTTTGTGTCCGTGGCGTTCCCCAAGGTAAATGAAAAGCTACGCTCTCAGCTGAACACATTCATTACCAGCGCCACAACTTCCACTGACTCAACCGTGTGTTTGGTTGTTGTGGAGCCTTCGGTGACATTTGAACCAACCGGTCAGGACTCTAAAAGACACAGTGACTTGTCTCTTGTCACCAGTTGCTGCTGCTGCCACCAAAATATTTACCTGCTGCCCAGTCGGTCTGAGCTCTCCTGTCGCTAGATTGAATAAAAACAAAGTAATTGACCACGCATGCATATCAGAGTTTATGTGTGAAGGGTGTGTATTGCTGTGGTTATGTGTCCTGAGGCCACTTTGAGTCACAGTGGTGAATTATGGGAGGGAGGAGGCCATGAGATCAGGCAACCTCCTTCTTTAATTTCTTTCTCAGAGACTGTAGCTCTGGGCTCTCTGGTGATTATGGCTCTACTCCCCCACAGTTGTTTATTTGGTGCAGAAGAAGGTGGGCGTGTGGTTGAGGAAGATGGCGAACTTTTCACCCAGATCCGTGCGGCCCCTCTGACCTGGACCATGGTTCGAATCCGTTCAGCCAATTTATTCGATTAGATGATGTAAGAGATTTTGCTGTAAGGTTCAGATAAAGGGAACAGACGCTTTAATACTGACTGTATTAGGCAATTGTGGGCGATGTTGCAAATAAACAAGCAGGACTCCGGGGGATTGTTGGATTAATGTGTGGTTTTCACATCAATTTGATGAAGTGCTTTAATTTAATCAGATGAATTAGCCAGCACCAGACATTCCTTGTTGCTTATTTCATAAGTAAATAGTTTCTTAATGGATTTTCTACACTGTTTGACTAAGAGGCTTTAAAAGGAGAAAATCCAGTATCACGTACTGTCGAGCCGAAGGCTTGAAAGTCTCCTGCAAACAAGACAACAGCTGTTTTCAGGCAGTTTTCACTGTAGTTTGAATGAATATTGAGAGAATAATCAGTCTAATACCCGATTACTGTGGTTAATATCAGGACTGAGATTAAATAGCTGAGGATTTCTCTCAGGAAATTAATTTTCAGAGGTGGTAAGAACAGCTGTTTTATTTCCCTGAAGCTTTGAAAGCCTGGTAAACCTTTTTTTTTTTACATAGTGGGTTTACTTTTCATCTTATTTTTCTACAAGAAAATTGCTTAGTATTTGCTTTAAACTTTTTTTGACTGACCCCAAACATATATTTGGCTTTTCTACATATTATTCTTTATAGTTTTCAGCAACATAATGTTAATGTGTTTTTTTAAACTGCATCGGCTGATTTATTGGTCGGGCTTGAGCTCTAAATCAGTCATCGCTTTGCCAATAAATTGATAAATGTGGTAATTTTGGCCGAGCTACGAGTTTATATAGCTCCAGTATGTAATGGAGACATGTTTGAAACAGACTGACCATACAGAAAAAAAGGGGACTATACTATTTGAGGTGTTGATTTAATAAGATATACTGTATGTATGGGTTTATTTATGTTGCCGCAAGAAGACACATCTTTGGAGGAGTATTCCCACAAGTGCACAGTTCAACTGTACTTCATATTTTAGGGTCCATCACAGAATTTGTTTTGTACAGTATTGACTCTATTGAATTTGGAGAAAATGGGTAACAAGCTGTAGCCGTAGAAAGGTTCTTAGACGCATGGTATTGTCATCACTTGAAATCCTGCTGTTTACCATCTATATAAAGGCCTGAGGGAACAAGGTAATGAAAGTAGGGAAATGCACTGCTGGGTCTCCTCATTGTGGAGAGGATGAGGAAGAGGAAGAGGAAGAGGAAAGGGGGCGACGGGAGCATCAAACAGCAGAGGAGGTGGGAGGGTTTCCTTCTGGAGTTTGAGGCCGATAACCCGTTAACCACAGAGGGAGATAAGGACCCTCGATACGGCTCGTCAGACATGCCGCGGTCTCCCTGCCGATGTTCTCTTTGTTGTTCCACCAGCATTAATCATCGCTCCGTTAGCGCGCACACAACCGTCTTCGACTTGAGCGCCGTCTTTCCACCAGGCCTGTGAATGATATCACTCTCACTGATATCCACGCCGACTATTCTCCTAATCATTATTTCCACAGCGACTGCCGACCCTCCGGTAATGAGAAAACTGGAGCCAGACGGCAGATGTTTGGGGAAGTGATTGACCTCAGATGGGAAGAGTGCGACGCCGTTGCCAGAGATGGTCACGTCATTGCACTGGAGTTCCTCCAAAACCCCTTAACCTAGTCTTCTCTTACACTGATGTCACTCGTGCTTTTCACCCGTTGACGTCCCCCGGGACTCACTTTCTGATGGCAGTTTATTGGTGGTCAGGTTAAGCTCAGGTGGTTTTTCAGATTTCAACCGGGGGTATATTCATTCCCGCGTCTTTATGTAATAGAATGGCTAAAACAGACTCTTCTGCTGAGGGTCAGTGGAGTAAACTTTGCGTCCTGCTGGCGCACGTTTAAGGGCCCCTGAAGCCTACTTACACACTCCAGTTAGTGTGTTCGACAACCTGAAAGGGAATTCTCTCTACGTTTACACGTATTCTCATTCACGTCGAAAAGGATTAGAGACAAGACGGCAAACAACTCGGCCGTAAAGCTGTCTCCAAATCTGGTGCGTTTGGTGTCGAATGCTTTTATTGCCTGCTGTAAACTTTCCCTCCAGCCGTGAGTCACACACCCCATCACAAGTGTAACCGCTGACGGTGACTCTGATCGCCAGGCCGGGACTCAGGAGGGAAGAAGGGAAACAAAACCTTTACAGGAATTTGAGCAGCGTTGCCGTCAGGTGATGACTCTGACTCTTGTGTAACTCAAAAGAGGAAAGCTGAATCACCAGCTCTCCCTGACAAACACACAGCAGTCCTGTTTCTGTTGTGGATACCTGTGTTTACAGTGGAGATGTGACTTGTTTTAGAATGGATGTCAGAGGCAGCTGCAGCAACCGAGAGTATTAACAAACTAAGTGTTTTCTGAACATTAGACCTGTAAACATTTTCAAGTAGTTCCCCGAATTCAAATGATGAACCAGTACGAGTATAATATGTTACAGTGTGAAGCATTTTACACCCAATAGATAGGAGTCATCATCAATATATTACAGGGATTTGACTCACGAATAAAATGGTTTAATCAGAATACTTTAACCCAGTTATCAGTGGCGTAATGTCCAATAAGAAGGCCGTCATCAGTTTTGCAAAAGCATGAAAAGCAGAAAGAGAAAAACCCAAATGCCCGCTCTCTCTCTCTCTCTCTCTCTCTCTCTCTCTCTCTCTCTCTCTCTCTCTCTCTCTCTCCCTCTCCCTCTCCCTATCTCTCTCTATATCTCTCTCTCTATATCTCTCTCTCCCTCTCCCCTTCCCTCTCCCTCTCCCTCTCCCCTTCCCTCTCCCTCTCCCTCTCCCTCTCCCTCTCCCTCTCCCTCTCCCTCTCCCTCTCCCTCTCCCTCTCTCTCTCCCTCTCCCTCTCTCTCTCTCTCTCTCTCTCTCCCTCTCCCTCTCCCTCCTGGATCCCAGAGGTGGAAATGGCTTCTCTTCTTTATTTTCCTGAAAAGGGGAAAGGTGGCCAGATTATTTTGGAGCAATCGTGCAGAGCTGTGTTACAAGGCAGAGGCCAGTAGAGCAGAGGTTGGATCGGAAAGAAGGGATTGGTTCTGAGTTGGTTGGTTGGTTGGTTGGTGGCAGGGAGTCAGCTACCAGAAATAGATTAATGGTGAAGAATTGACAGTTTGGAAGTTAACCGAGACAAGAGCCAGTGCAGTGGGAGTAGTGAGGCTGGAAGGGTGGAGTGCGGTGGGATATTAGGTTAGAGGGTCTTGGGTCTGGGGAACGAGTGTGTGTGTGTGTCTGTGGAAGGAGAGGAGGAGGAGGGTGGGGGTCTTCAGAGGGGCGGGCTTGGGAATTAAAACCATACCTTCAATCCATCACTGAAGCCAGTCTGGACGTCAGGGCACTGCAGCAACATGTGGAAAGAATTTATGACCTAGTTTTCATTTCCTTGTTTAATACGATAGTGGGTGCTTTAGGAGCAAGAGAATGGGAGGAGACAGAAAGGAAGCCGAGAGAGTGGGGGGGGGGGGGGGGGGGAAGAGGGAGAGATTAGGAGAAAATGAAAGGAAAGAGTTTCACCTCCACGCTTGTTTTTATGAGGCACAGCAGCGAGACCTGCTCTAGGGAGGAGAGCGAGACTGGTGAAAACATTCAGGTCTGAAAATCTCATCTGCTGCCTGGTTCATTTATTATTAGTAATTTTATTATTGTAAGTGTTTCCTGCTGAGGTTTGATTGGTGACAGGCTCCTCCTCCAGCTCACTGCTCCTCGCCTGTGCAGAGCAGCAGGGTATCGGAAAAGGCCTTCAAGTCACTTCCTTAAAAGATAAAAAGCCTTCAATTTAATTTACCTTGAATAGTGAGCTTGTCTGTCATGAACGGGAAAGTTAATTATACACTGTGGTTGTGGATAGGAAGCTCACTAATTTATAATCAGTCTACTTTCTTATTTTATTTTATTTTTTTAACTTAAGTTTTTATTCAACTTTTCTTAGGCATGGTACATGGCAAATTAAACATGTTTCTTTATACAGGAACAAGTAGTATATGGTTGAGAATTGACTCTAATAACAGACTTCGCACATATTTGTCTCAAAAATAGGCAGCTATTACAAAACAAAGTGAGTACATAATGATATCCACTCATACCTTCATTGCATACCTGCACACCCCACCATACATGATAAAGCATACATCATATAGACATGTTGCTGAGGTATACAGTATTACAGGATCCCACTTGGGAGAAACACAGCAAAACAATAAAACCAGAGTCCTAGTGGGGATCATTATTTACCTTTATGTAATTCCAAAACCCAAGGGGTCACCCCCTCCTCCCTGTCATCACTCAATCTACTAAGCATACATTCATAGGATGCAGTTTCAGTCATTGCACATACCCATTCTTTCACCTGTGGAATTTCTGGCGCCTTCTAATGTCTTTACTTTCTTATTTTATAATTGCTGCAGCATATCTGGGTCCAGGGTCAGACAATGAGTTATCGGGCCTTTGGGCATAGAAGAGCAGAACGCCACCTGCGCCTGTTTCCATACATTCTCTGTTCCACTCCTTTATTTGTAGAACACGGCAGAATCCTCGTGATGTTATATCACCTGAAGGTTGCTTCTCGATGTGTGGGAGCAGTGAGTGTCATGAATACTATCAGAGTGTTGAGGTCAAGTCAGCACGGCAGCAGAAGTGGGTCACGGCAACACAGGAAGTGGACCCCCCGTCCTTCCCACCGAGACACAGGACGCCGGAGGGTCGTCCAGGGACTGGGGCAGACGGTGAAACCCTTCGGTCGCCTTTTCCTGTTGTTCTCCTCTCGTCGTTGTGCGCTGACCCGACAGGACCGGGTGCCAAGATTGTCGTGATCGTCTTTAGTCACATTTCAGGCGGTCGTCAGGAAACTGTGTGTGTGTGTGTGTGTGTGTGTGGTGTGTGTGTGTGTGTGGTGCAACTTCTGTTTGATGAGATGCTTTGAATGTCAGGATGGCACTGTGGCAGGAAATGTGTTGCGGGGGGGCCACACAGATAATTTGCTGCAGTCATTATTTACAGACTCCCTCAGAACGTGAAACATGTTTGATTGATTGCTAGGGTTAGGTTTAGATTGAGTTTTTGTGTAAGGATGCTGATTTTGGTCAATTCTTTATGTTTCTGTATCTGAAGCTACTCAAACTACTAGCAAGATTACTCTGAACATTGTGTTAGATAGTCATAGTCTCCAGAGGATGGATTCCAACGGTTATTATTAATGCCCCATTGCCTTTTCCTTTAGCACCACCCTCACAATCAGTTTTAGATCTATAGCTCTGTGTGTGAAACCTAACACACTCAAATAGGGCTGCAGCTAAAAATGTGTCTACACCCAAACAAATGGCTAATCTGAAAACCTTAGGGGTTGCCTTGAGATCCAATGTTGTTCGACCAGGCATGACATAAACCAAAAATAATTGTTTTTATTTTGAAAATTAATGCATTTTCAATGTTTGAACTAGTTTTATGTTTCAAGTCATATGTCGAAGGTTTTGTTTGCAAAGTTGATCTATTGAATGTTTTTTTAAAACCGTTTACATTTGTGCTTGCACCAAATAGCCTCTAGGGGTCTGCTGTGTGTAAACTCTTTCAACATGCTACCTCCAGTTGACTTGCTCCTCCCTGTTTCCCGTCTCGCAGGCCTGTTTCTGATCCTGGGTCTGATGCTGTATCCCGCTGGCTGGGGTTCAGACAAGGTGCAGCTGTACTGCGGCCCAGACGCGGCTCCGTACCGGGCCGGGCTCTGCTCCATGGGCTGGGCCTTCTACACGGCCATGGGCGGCACGGTGCTCACCTTCCTCTGCGCCATCTTCTCTGCGCAGGCCGAGATCGCCACCTCCAGCGACAAGGTGCAGGAGGAGATCGAGGAGGGCAAGAGCCTGATCTGCCTCCTCTGAGGCCTCCGATACTAAAGTCCTGTGGAAGAGAAGAAGAAGAAGAAGAAGAAGAAGAAGAGGAGGAGGAGAGACCATCCACACTTGCTCTCCTGCCTTTTCTCATGAGGCCGGCTCCTGAAATGGAGACCCCTGAATTGTTTACCACTAAAATTGACTCATTTTGTCCATGTGTGTGTTGTTGTGGGAGAAATCTACAAGTGCCAAGTTCTTTTTTCTCAGTGTGTGTCTTTGTCCTTCTGCCACTAGGGGTGCTGTGTGTGTTATTGTATTCATGTGTAACCATGTGGACGCCCAGACAGGCTTTGTCCGTCACCACATGCTCTGTAAATACGTGTGATTATATATATTTTGTACATAGTTACGATCGCAGAATGATCCGAGCTGGGCTGATGATGTCACTCTTGCCTTAAGGAAAAGAACCACACACTGGTGTTGCCTGTGGACCACGACCAGTCGACCTGGACCTTTTAACTGTTTGAGTATGAACTCGAGGGAACCACTACACAGTCAGAATAAACTACTCGCAGAACACAAGGCCTTTAGCTCAGAGTGGACTTCCTGAAAGCTCACAGAATGTACTGTTATAGGAACGATTGATGTTGTTTGCAGACCCTTGAAATGTATCCGTGAAACTGCACGAGGACGAGCAGAGGAAAGCTCTGTGGTGCGTTTTCGTTTGCCGTGTCGAAAACTAAACGGACGTAATCCTAGCCTAAGCCCCCCCCCCCCCTCCTTCAGCGGACATCCTGCGACCTGTGCACAAAGACATGGACTGAGATAGGAGGACACGTCAAATGAAGTAGTGCTGTTTCTATTTCTAGTGATGTCTGGTTTCAGGGAGTCGTTCGAGTCGTGGATTGTGTCCAAACTGTTCTCATTTGTTTTCTGCCAAATGAATAAAGATACCGGGGGGGGGGGTGAAGAGAAAAATCAAGTTTCGTTTCAGTTTTTTTGAGAGAGTGAAAGCTGCACTGTGGGGGGGGGGGTGCAGTTTGGTTGCCGAGACCTCGGTTTGGCCTCAGGTGGGGGGGTGGGAGCGTTTTCCATCCAGCGGGTGATCAGTTTTTCCACTGATGCAGAACTGAACTCGCCGTGTGTGTGTGTGTGTGTGTGTGTGTGTGTGTGTGTGTGTGTGTGTGTGTGTGTGTGTGTGTGTGTGTGTGTGTGTGTGTGTGTGTGTGTGTGTGTGTGTGTGTGTGTGTGTGTGTGTGTGTGTGTGTGTGTGTGTGTGTGTGTGTGTGTGTGTGGTGAAAAGTAACTGATTACATTGATACTTTTACTTTGGGTATTTCTGTTTTAACGCCTCTTTATACTTTTACTCTACTACATGGATGGATCGTGAGACACTGGACCCCAGGGCACAGGCATGGAAAAGAAAGTCCCCCCCCCCATCCGTTCCACCATCGCAGGCGCAACCCCCCCCCCTTGTACTAAAATAATTAAAATCAATTTGTGTTTGTTCTGTATCTCTTTGTGGTTGTGTTGTGTCTCTTTTTTGGTTGTTTGTGTCTCTTTGTGGTTGTTTTGTGTCTCTTTGTGGTTGTTTGCGTCTCTTTGTGGTTGTCTTGTGACTCTTTGTGGTTGTTTTGTGTCTCTTACAGGGACATTTTTCAGGTGTATTCGAGGCCCATTCAGTAACAAGTCCATGATTGTAAAAATTGCACTTTTTACTGCACTGCATTAATCTACCAGCTGTAGTAGTTTAAGTTTATGTTAAGATTAACACAGAGAAAAGAGGATTAACAACACAATTCAACCAGGATCCCTTCTTCCATTTCAGTCTAAGAATAAAACAATATTAAATGTTTGTCAAAGGCGTAAAGTTTACAACTTGGATTATGACACAATTCATTGAAAGAATGAAAAGAACTTTACAGAAAAATAAATGGTCATATATTCCTACTAACACAGTTCTACAAATATATTCTGCAGAATTTTGCGTTATTCTTCTTTAATCATTTCACAATCCCTCAGGTTTATCTGGTGACCACTGAGGGGGTTGAACCTGGGAACTGCTCAACAAATGAACTGTATGAATTAGATCAGACTAGTTTCACCATGAGTAGCTACAACTGCAATCGTTCTGCAGTTTGAGATCTTCTTTCGATACTTTTAGTACATTTAACTGATTCACTTTTGAGTGTTTGTAAAATTTTTTAAAGTAAAACATTTGACTTTTTAAAATAACAACCATACACTTTCCACTTCTAGCCTCCGTTTTGCTTTCCACCATGTACTGTATCTGTGTATGTGAGTGTGTGTGTGTGTGTGCGTGTGTGTGTGTGTGTGTGTCTCTCTCTCCGTCAACTCCCTCCCCAGATGTTCCTCCCTCCCTGTGGACGAGAGAGAAATCTCTGGCACAACCCTGTGGCCACCGTCCTCCACCAGTGCTCTCAAACTAAACACAGAGCCTGATGACTTCCAGATTATGACAAATCATGCAATCCCAGATTCAGGCCTGTTTTCACTGCCAGGGGCTTTTAGTCATGCCTCTCATTTTCCTCTTTTGCAGAAAGCATCAGAGGGGAAGAGAACGAGGGGAGACACAGCCTCCCAGTTTTACCGTCTTTCACACCTGGGAGAGGAAAAATACATAAATTCAAGCTCAGGGTCCGCCTCCTGACTTTCAGCAGGTCTCAACATTCTGAACATTATCTCAACAGTCAGTGTTACTGTCATAACTGTTTCATTTTTCGATTGCCTAAGATGAATCAGTCCACAGCAACGACGATACTGTGAAAAGAAGAGCGGCCTTTCCTCTCACCATAATGTCGTTGGTTCGATTCCTGCTTCCTCCAGTTTCCTTGGGCAATATGCTGAGGCCCCAAATTGCGTCACAATGGAAGAATGTTTAGAAGTTGTGACATTTTCACAAAGAATCAACTCGTCACTTTTGATTAGGGAGTCGTTATTGTACAAATTCTAGACATGGACCCTTTTCACTGCAGCCCTTTTGACATGAAATAGTGTTACTGATTCATTAAGGTTGTGCTCTATTTTGATAGAGCCCTAAGGAATTTGATTTTAAATTAACGTTGCTGTGAAAAAGGTGTATTGTTCTTATTCTTTTGCACACGTGTGCCAAAGCAAGTGCAAACACAACGGCCCTAGCTCCCCACTTGAGGAGGGAGGAGGCTGCGTGCCCACAAACTCAAAATCAAAAAACATGATAAGGAATAATTAAATTTAAAGAAATGTAAATGCAGCTCCTTCAAGAGATATGAAAAAAATTACAAAATTAAGAAAAACTATGAGGTCTGCTCTACCAAGGTCACTCGTCCGAACTTTACACAATTTGAGAAACAGTTACTCTGATTGAGTACAGATGACTTGCTGAGCACAATGAGACATTTACCTCCGTCCAGCCTCATTTCGTTTCACCGTAGGGACTCACCTCCCAGGGTGTAATGAAATCACCTGCATCAAACGCGTCATATCACCTCAACTGAATTCATCCTGTGACAGCACAGTGTGAGCAGAACACACACACACACACACACACACACACACACACACACACACACACACACACACACACACACACACACACACACACACACACACACACACACACACACACACACTGTCCTGAAATGGACGAGAGGCAGAGGAGAAGCCCCCCAAGCCTGTGACAGATTGTTATTCCTCATCCGTGCCCCTTCCTGTTGGCAGTGAACTGAGTCTGCTCCCAGTTTCCTCTCTAGTGAGAGTGTTGCTCTGCTTTATTTCACACAGGGCTGTTTGAGAGCGGAGGCTCTGGCATTGTCTTAGACTGTGTGTGTGTTTTATTTTACAGTTGCTTTAGCAGGTCTGTTATTGCCACTGCTACAATAATGTGAAAAACAGGCAGAATTGACTCTGTTACTCAAAACCATCCATTATCTAGACCGCATATATGTCCCTGCAGGAGGTGAAAACAAGTGATCAGTTAGCTCTGCAGTTTATTAGGTACCCCTGCATACCTGCTTATTCAAATAGAAATCATACAGTCAGCCAATCAGGTGACAGCAGTGCAGTGGTCACAGTCCTGCAGGCACAGGTCAGGAGCCTCACTTTAAGATCCCGTCAGAATCGGAAAAGTGTCAAAAAACACGACTGTGGTTTGATTGTTGGAGCCAGACGAGCTGGTTTGAGTCATTTTTAAATTTTGCTGATCTCATGGGATTTTCACACTCCACTGTGGAACAGCTTAACTTGTTGTTGTGTAACTTTTAACATGGATAAAAACAACTCAATTTGGGAGGTGTTGCATCACATTGCCCTAATGAGATAACAACATTTGTGAATGTTCTGCGTGTATAATAAAAACACATTTACAAGGTGCTTTACAAGTTGCAAATGGAAAATGAAAGGCAAACATTTTGAAGATCGCACAGCATTAGAGCACAAATACAAAAGTAAGTAATGTAGCAGATAGGAAAAGAGTAAAAACAAGATCAAATAAAACATTGTAAAATGATGAAAAATGTTCAGAACTCTGAGAAATCACACCTACAAAAATGTTTCTTTAAGAGATTTAAAAGAGGATTTTAAAAGGAGGAGTTTGTCTGATCATCATCATCATTTAACACCTTATACAACCCTTCAGGGACTTCCTCATCTGTAGTTTTGACAGTGCAAAGGTCATGTTTTTGTCTGAGTGTTTGTTGGAACAGTATCAACTACTTCCATGTAACTAACAAATAAATTAACTTTGTTGTTCTACATATGAAGACAGAGGATTCACCTTGAATAAATAGACATAATCTGCAACACATCTGCAGTGAACGTCCGTGTTCTTTGGTCACTACTGACCTCCTCTGGTTTTCAGCTGCTATTTCAACCCACATGGAATCTACATGGAGGATTGATTTGTGTTTAGCAAAGAACAGACAGATATGAGAGAAACGTTACAGAAGAAGACTTTTATTCAGTGCTTATACAGTAAATATACAAAACTCAACTGCTCAACATGCGACTGAAGGAGAAACCAGAGTGCATGTTTAAATCACACACAAATTTAGAGCAAACTGCCAACCATCAGTAAATCAGACAAAATATACAAACATCCCGTAGTATGTTTCTGAATAATAACAATCCTGAATCATTTTATTAAAATTTTAGAGAAGCTTGTGGAAATTTTCTTTTTCTTCACACCGTTTCCAACGCAAACCTTGTTTATCATAAGCACAGTTTAAAGCCACAGTCCCATCCCACAGTTCCCAGCAAAGTCGACCTGTCGCCTTCTTCACGTGTCGATTGTTTTTTTTAAGCCAGAAAGTTTTTACAGTCAGAAATCCGCAGGAATCTCTTTAAGGAACAATCTCATGATGCTTTGTACATGCATGTGCTTAGGAAGAAAGAAATGTACTGGTCCAAATTAAGCCGATGTGAAATAAAAAAGGCAAAAAGGGGTGGAGAGTGAAGAAGGCATGTTGCAGCCTTGGAGGATAAGTTGACACTTAGAATAAAAAAATGGCTCCTCTCCAGGAAGAAGGATCCGGACTCTGCCCTTGACAAATATTAGGCTCCACAGTCCCTCTATTTACACTCCTACACATCACATACTCACAAAAGGCTTAACTGGCTTTAACACAAGACTCAACAGAAAGAAATAAGACATGGTGAAAAGCTGCTTTCCAGTTCCTTAACTCCACTTACATTTTTGCAGGTAAAATGCATTTGCACATTATTAATGACCACAAACTGGTAATTAAACGAATAACCTCAATCTTGAGATGTGATTGTGCATTTGATTGTGGATCCACAGTTTTCCAGTTATTAATAAGCAAGCAATAATCAGAACATCACATGAAATTTACTGACCATGTTTGTGGTCTTTTTAATATTTTTTTCATTGCAGCATGTTAATTTACAGCACATGTATTTAAATCTAGGTGTCAGTCTCTTTAGTTTTGTACGGCCTGGTATAATTGACTTGTATCCTTGTCATGCAAGTGAAGAGCACATCCTGAGTACAACTGAGGTAAATCTCCAGAACACACGAAAAGCTGGAGAAGAATGAAACGTTCCTCTCAAAGAGACTGTATAAACATGCAGCTGTATATACACACAACAGTGTGTGTTGTCGGCTCCATTTGAAACTATGCTGACCTCAGCTGGTGCATGTTAGAACGTATGAATTACACGAATATGCAGGAAGGCGTGAGGCCATTGAAATAAATATCAATTCATTGCACCGATTTTTATAAACAATCTAATGACCGGATTTAAAGTGCAACTCGGTGTGATTTCACTGTGGATATGAAAATCAGAATAGGAAAAAGATTTAAAGAAAACAGAGATACTGGAGAGCAAAGTTTAAAGTGATATTCCACCCAAAATAAAAACATCTTTTAAGTATCAAACACTGCTGGAAGGTGAAAGAGGTGGTAAGAGCTCTGATGGGTTGTAATTTAGATGGTTAAACAAATTTAAGAAACTTGGAGCATAATCGTGGACAAACCAAGCACGGAGAAAACACCCATTATGCCTACAGCCTGCAGGAGTGAGGGTTTGATACTTAACAGATGAGACTTCAGTTGAAGTATCACTTTAAAAGGAGATAGACTACAGACCTTCTAAAAATCCAATTCTGACAAAAGCAAACTGAAAGCAGAAGGCAAGGTAGTGAACTGGAATGCACAGCATTCATCTTTGACAATACAAAATCCCTCCACCGGGGGGCAGCAGTGACAAATTATGTACCCCAGCAAAATAAATCGCAGATTTCTGCTGCATGAGCATTCACCGATAGCTAGAGAGCGACTTCCATTTGTCCGATAATAAATTAATTTTAAAAACAGCAAGAAGTGATTAGTTTGATAAATTAAAGAAAACACACGGAGCTTCAAAGACGGCTGAGAAATGCCCGAGTAACTTCAGAGTCGGACTTGGTTCAATCTACATTACAATCAGTCTACACACAGGCCTCAAGGCTTAACAGACGTTTATATAGGCACACAAACAATCATTAAGTTGGCCACACACATACACACACGCACACAACAAACATACAAAAATATAGTAGAGCCCGCTGGTTGAGTGGTGTGAGTGCAGCGTCGATGAGGGGTTCCCAGAGTCAGAGATGAGGGTGCGTGATGTTGTCGCTGGAGCCATGAGCCGGTTTGAATCATCCCAGTAGTGGTTTTCTCTCAGATCACAGATCATGGGGTGACCGCGGCGCCCTCACACGAACCACTCTGACAGTGTCAGAAGGCTGGGGGGGCTCTCCATGTGTTCAAACAGGCCACTTGGCTCAAGGGAAGCTGGGGGCTGCATTTGTGAGCAGAAGAGGAGGGGCATGGGCGAGAGTTGGACGGAGAGTTGAGCGTGCTCTATGGGGCCAATCAGACCTGCGCCTTGAAGCTTTCCTGCGCGGCCCTGGAGGCGGCATTAGCGGCGGCCGTCTGGACCGTCTTGTTGGACATGACGCCGGAGGCAAACTCCTGCTGGGCCTTCTCGAAGCTGGCGTCTGTGGTGCGGTACATCCCATGGACCTGGTGAGGATGAAAGGAGAGAAGACAGGGGTGGTTTAAAGCTGAACACGCTGTAACAGACTCTACTTGAATATATCTCTGGGCTTGTGGTGCGTCCACTGTACCTTTTTGAACATGATGATGGACATGACAGCCAGTGAGGTAAAGAGAGCAGCGATGAAGATCAGGATAATACCCACTGGGATGCTGGTATTCAGGCAAATCAAAGCCGAGATCCAACCACTAAGAACAGGACATTCATTAAAGGCTCTGGGTTTTGTTCCTTGTCAATAAATCCCATGAAAAGACCAAAACTAACGATAAATTGATCCGACTAACAAGTACAGAGTGTGTGTCAAAGGCTGCTGTGTCCAATTTCTCTAAGGGACTGAGCTACATTGTTTGCACGTCAATGAGACGCACTGTTGTTCATCATGAACACCCAAGTTGAGTCTCAGTCACACAAACACGTCCTGCTGCCTCAAATCTCGAATAATCTGCCTCTGAAAATATGCATTATTTCCTCCTGTTTGATTAATTTAGTAAAAACTAAAGTTTTAACAGAAATGGAGACTCGAATGTCTCCACTTCTGTTAAAATGGTTTATGTCCTTAAAAGGAACAAAAGAGCTGGAGGCTGAGGGCCAATCAACCACATTAGTAAGTTCTGAATGTTCACAATTCACGTTCACATTTTGTAATAATTGCTCTCGGGCTGCAACTAACAATTATTTTAATAAAAATTGGATCTATTTCTCCATGTTGAAAATTGTTCATCATGATGTTCTACAGGCCAAGATGATATTTTTTTGAAATGTCTTGTTTTGTCCAACTACCAGTCTGAAAGAGTTTCTAGAATGTTAGTAGAATGTTATGACAGCAAATATTTAATCTAAGTGGCCATCAAATGTTTGAGAATTCAAAGCAGCAACCCAAAAAAAGCATTAATAACAATGTTATAATCAAAGGAACTACTTTCTTTTGTGTGGCACAATTTTCTCCCTGAGTGTGTTCATGCCTTGTTGTCTTACCAGGCGCCCCAGCCAGAGAGGCCGATACACTGGACGACGTAGATTCCAAACTGACAGATGTACACGAAGAAGAAAATGAAAAATCTGAAAGAGCTGTCACTCCTGCAGAGAGAGGAAGAAGGATGTGAATAACACAGAGTTTAGAGTTTATTAGTACATCCAAGGTAAAGGGATTTTTAATTTAATGTCATCGTGGCAAATGCGGTATTAAATGATACAACATTGTTTATTTCTGGTGTTTTTCCCATCATAGCATGTAATCTGTTTTTCCTATTTCTGTTTTCATAAGCTAGTGCAGTGCCTGTTTGGAACCTGCCTGTTGTAAAATGAGCTGTTTGTTTGGTCTGTGTTGATTCAGCTTTCTTTGTGAAACTGTAAAAGTGACCTATGGCCAAGAGACTTCTTCTCTGATTTTATAGCCCATGTTTTTCATTAAATTAAACTAAATTTACTTTATAACTGTTCACGTGTGTAATTTTTATTCAATGCTTTTTCAGAGTTCTTTTAAGCAAGTGACGCATTCTTCCGACCAAAATTTACAACTTTTCAAAATAACAGCACTGTGATTCAGCTCACTGTATAACATTGCAGTAAAATAACGAAAGATGTGTTTACTTTGAAGAGAAATTGCAAAAGAGTAAATAACACTGCTCGCGGGCAGATATGGTGAAATGAAAGAATCAAATGATCAAAAGTAATCTGGCCGGACAGATTGCTGATGGGACAGTTTTGACCTGCAGGCAACCAACTGTTGGCAACTGGTGGAACTTATTAAAGGATGTAGAAGAAGACTGACTGTTAAGCCCTGACCCACCAACTGCTAAATGCTGTTTGCCTGTTTACCATATGTATAAATATGGAACGTATGGAGGAGAATTAGATAAATGCGTTACACATACAGACAGACGTTTGTGGAATTAGTAGGTAGATGCTGTGTTGTTCACCTGAAGGCTCCATAGAGTGGTCGGTACCAACAGACGAAAGAGCAGGGTGTGAAGAGCATGAACCAGAGGATGGACAAGCCAAAGTCCACTCCATGCGACGTATCCACACAGAACCAGGCCAGACAGCCGAACATGTTGAGGAGCAGCGTCCCGGTATGAACTGAGGTGTGAGGGGAAAAGAGAGAAAAAATAACAGTAAATATGCAGATGGTGGTTTTAGTGAAAGTGGGACAGGCTGACAGTCCTGGTGCGTTACTATGTGTTACTGTATACTGAGTGTCAGGGAGCAGGAGTCTCCAGTGTCCTGCCAAGTCAGATTCATTATGGAGGAGCAGGGAACGCTGATGCTTAATATTTCAACATGTAACACTGTACAGGTCTGATGCAAAAAAACACACACACACACACACACACACTCTCAATTATTCATCGTTACCATTTGTTCTTGGGGTCCTAACCGAGAGTGTGTGTGTGGTTAAAGCGGGGTCTGTAAAAGTGAGTGGATTTTACATCACAGTGTGACATATGACATTATCCTGCTGGCTGACATACCACAGCTGAGTGGGGGGTGGGGGGAGAGACACTCGTGCTCGAGACCTGTCTCTGTTTGAGCCTGGAAAAGATCCAGCTCGTATGAAATTCAAAGTTTTAATTCATAGATAGTCTGTGATTAATATAAAAGCACAAAAATGAGAGAGAAAGGAAACTTTGCCTTTTTCTCTGAGGTGTGTATTTAAACAAATCGTTAAGCAATCATCTGACCAAGTCCCTTCATCAGCCCACATGACTGAGCAACATGTCCTTGTCATGTGCCTGCTGAATTCCAGTAACTCCAGTGACTATTTAAACACTATTATGGCCGAGCTATAAAGGCTGCAGAGGGAGAAAATTTAGTTTTTAGTCGTTTATAAAACAGACTTTGTGTTTTTATTAAGGCAAAGATGTTAAATCAGATTTGATAAAATAGGCAGGTATTTTTTTAAGAAAATGTTTTTTTTATGATTTATGGACCATGTCAAACTTTTGTAGACAGACCATGATAATGATAATAATAATAATATGATTTATAATCATGATAATATTGCAAATTATCACATCTTAGAAACAGCAGTCATTGAAAAACAAGTTATAATAAAACATGTTCAGGGTCATCAGGTAAAAGATAAGGTGAACCTGGCTCTACTTTTGCATCAACATGATGCCCTTAGGCTCGGAGTTTGGCCAATCAAACTAATGCAAGAGCACATTCCTGGTAAATTACTAACAATAAAAGGTTTGTTTAAAAAGTTGCCACGGTGAAAACTTTCCAGAGTTGTAAAACCCCGCCTGTGAGTAAAACAAACTGCTGTGAAGTGATCACTGTCTGATAAATCTTTCTTTCTCTTTCTAAAAGTGGAGTTCCTGGATTGTATTTCACTGGACTGTCTTACTGGTACAACATAAAACCCCCATCAACAATATGGCAATATGGGAGTAAAACAATTTCCTGGTGCCTTTCCCCACTTAGGTAACTATCATTCTTTGTGCAATAACGTAGAATAAACATGAAGTCAGGAGTATACTACTCGACAAGGGGCATGCGAATACTGTACACCAGAAACTAACTGGAGTCACAATGTTAATTAAGTTATGAAATTGTTTTCTCATCAACAACATCTGGATGAAAAAGGAGCGAGAACCTTCCAGAAGGCGCCACAGTTTTTATTTGAAGACTACAAGTACTGAACTCTAGAAAGCCCAGTAGGATTTATCCTCTGGGGAATGTGAATGTCTGTGCATAGAATTTCATGGCACTTTATCATATAGCTATTTCAGTCTAGACAAATGTGGTGGACTGTTATTATGACAACAGAAAGAAAAAAAACTACAACTCACACATCCAGAGGTAGTACATGATCTTGACTGTCTTCTGAAACTCTACAGGAATGTCCACGGTGATGTCGTGGTAGAAACACGGACCCGCAGGGAACTTCTCTGGGAGAGGAGGCCAGTTGTTTTTCCTGCCTGAAACAGGACAATAAAAGACATGATTGTGACCAACAGTAAAGCTTTAAAAGAAATTATGACTTCATGCTTCATTCGGGACTTGTCAGACTATTCACTAATGTGTTTCTAGGATTTGAGTTGTGGGAGCAAACCGCATTTGCAATCTCCTCACAGTTATCCCTTCCCGTATTGTTCAGGTCCTAATAACCTCTGATTAGTGCAGGTGTTTATTGTTCAAATGTAAAGTGAGTGCAGGCCAGCGGAGAGAGTGTAAAGGGAGGGCACCACGACAGGATACTCCAACCTGGTTCAAACCAACCGGGTCAAATGTGCGTCTTAATCCTGAAGCAGCAGCAGTAATCGTTTTGATGTGGAGGCTGTAACGGATAATGTGTATGAATAACATTCTTGAACCGAAGGTTCGAAACTACTATAAAGGATGAGTCTGTTTATGGGCCAGCTGCACTTAAGTGGGTTTCACAGTAACCACAATACTGTAGAACATGTGCAGTGCAGTAAATTTATTCTCTGATTTCCAGCTTGGATTGTTGTGTGCATGTTAACACAGTCATCAGCTGATGTGATGTGTTTCTTACAGATGTCGGCTCTGAGACACGGAAGGAAGATGTATATTGTGGTTAATGTGGTTCTAAAGAGAAACCTCAAGCTGCCTTCTCTGTACATGATGTATGATCATTTAAAGGAATAGTTTGTTCTTTCGGAAAATCTGCTTAAATGCTCTTGCTGAGAATAAGGTGATAATATCACCTTTCATGTTTGTACAGTAAGGCTGCATCCACATTACTTACATTTGAAAATAAATGAATCTGCTACAAATACGCCCGGCACCCACATTACTCCTGAGTTTAAGAGCTGCTAAAACAGACAAGCTTGCTGGCACTGTTTTAGTTTGAAAATTATGGGGCTGCATTTTGGTCTGGACTGGCAGAAACAAAGATGATTGATAACACTGATCAAGACACTCACAACCGCTTGCTGATTGGGAGTTTTTGGTCATAATGTAACCTTCTGTGATAAGTCAGGCTCCTATAGCATGACCCCCTCTGGAAACAACCAACATCAGCCTTGGTGTACCAGTGTAGAAGAGAACATGGATCATCAATTGCAAGCGTTGCTGACCCTGTTGTTTTTGCTAACAGCTGTTGTGCAGTTAAACTCAGCATTTTACAATTTTACAAATGCTGTCATGTGTAGGAGGTGAGCTGTTATTCAAAGAATGAGCAACAATTCTGCAACTAACAACCAAACATCATGAGCGGTCATATGACATACTCTTTCAGGTGTGTTTGTATGATACAGGGTTTATAACTGATACAGAGCCAAATCACTTGTGTGGACAGAGATTGATTTTGAGTTTGAAAATACTGTTTTGAAACAAGAACGTAGATGTATGGATGCAGCCTGAATATGAAGCGAGAGCCAGAAAGCAATTAGCCCTGAAACAGCTTACGTGGCTCTGCCAAAAACCTTTACATTTGACTAATTACCACTATTTATACTGACACCATTTATTAGCTTGGTGCAGTGACTACATGGCATCATTGCTGCTTGTCTTCTGGCCGAATGGTATGAAAATACTTCATATTTAGCATATAGACTGATATTGATGTTCTCATCCAACAATAGCATCCCCCTATTCCTTCAAATTAAGATCACGTGTTATTAAAAGTGTGACAAAAAGAAACAAGTTGTTACACCGCATCCTGTTCTGATCCTAACAGGGAATCTGTTTCCTGATTAAAAGGGTCATTCTTTTTCTGTGTTCATCTTTCTGTGGTGCCAGTATTGATCTGTGGGGTATGCCGGTGTCTGGTGCTGACCTCCTGAAGCACTGAGTGACTGCATTTCTCTCTCCCTGCGGTCCAGCTCCGCAGCCTTCCGTTCCAGCTCCTCCTGTCGCCTCAAGAGTTCCGCAGCTGCCCGGGTCTGCTCCTACAAACCCACACACACAATGAAAAGCCATCAACACAATGGTGAAAGTACAGGAGACTCTTTGGCAGGCTATTATTTTTCAGCTCCCTACAAATTCTCCATTTCTACTTTTGGAATAAATCAAATTCTCTAGTGGGGCGGCGCCAGCAGGAGGAGAGACATCACAAAGACATGCTGCCGACAAATGAGATGCAGCATCAAAAGTTATTTCCTCTGTCGGCCTGTTCAAGCCCGGTTACGGACACAGACAGTTTCCTGCTGAGCTGCTTTTCGGTCCACAAACTCAGCATGAAACCAGCTGTCATTGTACTTCATGTTCTGCCTTCTGGTGATGTTGGACAAAGCCATTAGAAATGTCCCAGCCTCACAGCCTGCTTGCTTTTAACACCTACTCCCAACTAGGGTTAGATTGTAGCACTGACGGGCCCGAGCACACGCATTTTGAAGCCTGTTGCGGTTATTGGAGAGAGCAATCAATGACCAAGCGCACGTCTCCGCATTGCATGCGTTTTGCGCACTGCAGCAAGGATAAAAGCTTCTGATCTGATCAGGGCGGGACTGTGAATGTGTGAATGAGGTTTGAGGCTGAAAGAACAATATACAGAGGAGTTATAATAAATCCCTATTTTTTGGCAAATCATCAAAATGTCATGCCACGGTCACACCGTGTGATGAAATCATATATACCGAGGTAGTTTATATCTCCATCTTGTTGAGATGACATTCACAGAAATTGAAGATGATCTAATGAAAGCCCAAGGACAAGTTTATCAGACTTATTTATTTGTCATGAGAAGACAAATGTCCCTATCGATTGTCGGCCAATCTTAGTGCCGGGGCTTCACTTTAGGGGGCGCTAGTCGGTTATTTTGTCACGCACATTCCTTAAAACCATATAAATATCTTCAGGGGGGTGCTGTTGTTACACAAATGTATTTTGAGGGAGACTGAAGCATGAACACTGAAGTAACAGCAATTTCGTATTTAACGGCAAATTTATGAACTTTGACGCCAAGCCAATAATATGGCGTTTGACGAAAAGTCACAGTGATCTTATGCCGTTATCAATGTCTTCAGACACTTTCGACACATTTTGACATGTTCGCAGTCAGTGATGAGCAAGGTACTTCCAAGTGTAAGATGTTCCAAAAACAAGACAGTTCCTGTTACCACCAGGGGGCGATGTCTAGTTTGGAGTTGATTGCACCATGTATGTCTGAGATACAGAACATCGTGTTTTGATGGCGTTTAATCAAACGTTTACGCCTTGCCACGATCCCCCGGTGTGATGAAAACTCGAAATTCAAGGTTGTTTATATCTCCATCTTTTTGTGATGACACTCATCGCAATATGAAGTTGATCTGATGAAAACCCTGGGACAAGTACGTCAACAAATTTTTTTTGAAAACTGCTAAAAATCCAAAATGGCGGGCTTCATGCTGCGTTTTTCCCATTGCACATCTAGACTTTTGTCTAGTCGTGAGACACCTGGGTTACGATTTTTGTGAAGATCGGTGAAAGCTAACTAAGGGGCTTTTTCTTAGATGGCGCTGTTTAGCGATTTTGTCACACCCATTTCAAATTACTCCAGAATACAATTACTTTTTGAATTTCCTGCAAACTTTGGTAAGAATTTGAGCATGTCTAGGCCCTGAAAAAGCCCAAAAGGGAAATACAAATCCTTCGATATACAATAGGGCCTCCCACCGTAGGTGCCCGGGCCCTAATAATATCAGCACGTAAGAACAAGACGAGGACCATGAAGTATAAAGTTGCAGAAAAAGCAGCAGTTCTTTGAGAGGGTGAGGTCCAACTGGGGTCAGTAATACCTGTGCCTGAGGCTGTGAGTAGGCCGGAGGCTCCTCTGTGGGTTTCATGATGGCAGGTTGTGTGTTGGTGGTGGGCGCAGCAGTCTTGGGTGCCATCCCTGCAGGCGCCTATGAAGGGAAACACACATACACGACTATAATCAAAACCCCCCCATCACAGCTGACAGAGCCCCACAATGCTGAGTCACTGCAAAACTAAAAAAAAATCAACAACAGTCTGATACAATGTTGGAAATCTACCAACTAACTACACAAACGTCCATCTGTCTGTCTGTCTGTCTGCGGATCATTTATCTGGATAACCGTCACTCTTGGCATTCGTATTCTTAGTAATCATTGGAAGTGCAGTGCCGAGTTTGGTGCGATTTGGACAAGCTGTACCTTCAATATTAATAACAACTGTACCTTCAATATTAATAACAACTGAATAAACCAGCGCTCTGCAGCAGTCAGTGGGGTGGTTTTTAAATCTTCTCATAAATAAGGGTGTTTAAAGGCCTGTAGTTGTACCTCTGCTGTGGAGCAACAACTCTAAACCAGTTTGAACAGCTGTTCCTGTGATATCTGGATGCTAAAATGCTTTGTGAAGCTACAATCAGGGGAGTTAGAGCTTTTGAACAATGCACAATTTATCAACCCATAGAATGGGCTACTAAGGTGTCCCATGAGTAGAGAAGTGTGGATAGCTGATAAACCATTTTTAAATTAGTGTCAAAAAGAGCTGAACAATTAAAAAGGACAGGCTTTTTGAATTATTACCACTTCCTTGTTTTAGACGATCCATGCAGGCCTACAGTGACCTACAGTTCTGGTGGCACAATTGTTAATCTGCATGTCGGACTAATGAGCACAGGGGATGGTTTATTGCACTCCTCAGTTTCTTTTATTTTCCATTGAACACAGTATTTCATCGCAACAGTGACCAATCTATTCCCTTCCCTACGGCCTCATGTGAAATTCAGAAATAACAAGGATTACTTTAAAATCCTGTGAATGTTGTTCCGCACCACTATTTGATAAATGAGCTCAGTAAATAATCTGTAAAAGCACTCACTGGTTTGGCATCTGTGAAGGGGTTGTACTCCTCCAACCCAGCAGGAGCCGTCTGTCTCGCTTGGGTCACTGACGGATCCTGAGAAAACAGAATAAAAAGAAGAGGAGAGAGGCTGAGTAAACGCAGCAAAAAGCTCAAGTCTGGTATCAGAATATCCAAATCTTAACTTGACTATCGTTGAGTTTGCAGTAAGGACACCAGTGGAAATCTCTATAGTAAAAAAATACCTCATGAAAGTTTGAAAACCCTCCATTATCCTGTCAAATCAAGGACAAACAGCCCTCGTTATTTGAAATGCAACGGGCCTATAATTCAATACTGACAAAGACGGGATGATTCCAATAATTTTCACAGGAAGACGTCTATAAATAGCCACGTCCACGCTTTCGGGAGCTGGGGCGAATGCTTCTGGCTGCTGACGCCAGAAATGAAAAGGGAGACTGTGTTTTTCTAGTTTGCTACGCTATGCACAAAAACTGCTAAAGCACTTTACAGTTCCTGTTACCCACATTCTTGATCTGCATGACAAGCATATTTGAACAACCTTGTTCATGAAGGACTAGCCGAGAATGACAGTTTAATTATGTGAGCACACCAACTGAAATAAGAGAATGAAGGCAAAACATCCAGACACCAGAGGTTGAATCCAACAAAGTAACTTTAATTAAATACATATTTTTAAGTACCTGTAGTTTACTTGAGATTTTCAGCTACATTTCACCTCTACTCTTATACGTGTTAGAGGGAAATTCTGTAGTAATTCTGAAAAATTATTCCCAAGAGAATATAATTTATACTTCTGTTTAAAACTGACTTCAACTTGACATCATTAACACTGACATGTTAATATATCTTCCTCCATAAATTTATGAACAACAAATATAAATACAAATATCAAACACATTGCAGGAACCTTTAATTTCAATAATTACAGTATATTTTGCTGTCAATACTTTTGTACTATATGTAAAGGAGTATTATTCCAGCAGACATGCCATGTTAAGACAATCTGTACTATACCTTACTAGTCAGTGACAATAATATACCAACACAACTACAATCACCTTTGAGTTCTGTGGAACAGGTTAAACATTAAACAGAATTAGTTTAGTATCTTCCCCCTGCACTTGCATGTTAACTTCCAGTTCCCCATGGCAACACAAAAGCTACATTTTAATACATTTCTTAGAATAACACTCTTACCATGAGCTGTTCTTGGTCAGGCTCTAGTTTTATTCAAATTGCAGCACAAGCTTATCATCCGATCTGCGTTTTTCCTGAAGTGCTACTCTCATCCAGTCTCAGTGTCGTCTGACTTACATTTCTGGGAGCATATCTTCTGCTGGTGCACCCACATACACACACACACACACACACGGCTTGGTGATGGTAAGTTGTCACCAGACCGGGGTCATTAATATTTCAGTCTATGTTGTGTTTAAACTTTAATGCTTCTCTACTGCTTAGCCAAACAATCACAATCATATTGACCAAGTGTCGAATTTTCAGGTTGAAGTCTGCAGTTTACACCACGCACCCTCCACCTGTTGCATGTTTGTCTGTATGAAAACTGCTATAAAAACGCCTACGGATTCCCTGTCTCCTATAGCGACATGTAAAAGATGTGAAATTGAATCCACCAAGATCCTGACGTAGGTGGAAACAAAACTGGCAGAGTTCGGAGCGAGCAGGTGCACTAATCTAACACTTGGAGGACACTTCAAAACTGTGCAAACTCTTCTGCCTTTAAAGGTGAAGATGCAATATTTTAAAACAGTAAATAGTCACTGCAACATCCCACATTTGACTGAGCTACAGACACAATCAAATGTAACATCTACACTTCCATATAGAGCCTTTCATTTTTTCTGTCATCTGCCCGCATGCAGGAAAAAATAGGCCAAAACAGAGGGAACAAATCCCGGCACCACATGTCGTCCACGAAGGCACCATATGATTTCATGAACTATTGAAGATGGCTCAGAGTAGTGGAGGATTCCCATCTCTCCTCGGGCAAAAACTAAATGAAGTGCAGGCCAAGGGGCGACGGGAAAATGGCAGAATGGAAGGGGTTCATTAGCCATGCCTGTATGTTAATGGTGACCCCGTGAATAATTCACTCACTGTGAGTCTGTACGGACAAACTGTGCCGTCAGCACTTTCCGTCGCCACACGCTGACAGAGAAAAATGGTGGAAGTATTTTTTTAGTTAATGCAATAAATTAAAGCTTCTAAAATGAAAGATATCAATTTTTTGGGCAATATCGCTATGAACAGGATATGTGTGTACTATATTATATCAATCAACCTTAATTTATTTGTATAGCCCATATTCACAAATCACAGTTCGTCTTAAAGGGCTTAACAATCATATGTGTGAAATCATCTGCTTTTAACCCTCATCAAATAATGAGTCAATTGTGGTATTTTAAACTGAATTTGATGTTTTCCTGACTATTCATTTATATATCTGATTTGATGGTAGTGGCATCAAAAATGGTCTTTTATTGTTTAAAATATTCATACAATTTTACACTCCTTTAGTTTCCCTCTCCTCTCACATTTAACAAACCTAAACTTGAGAAATAACTTAAACTATGTACGTAATATAATAAAATGGCTGCAGGTTAACGTTATGCTGTTCAAAGTCTTATCAACTGTACAACTATTTGCTGCCATTTGTCTTTGCATAGTGCACCTGAGGTGTTGAGCTAGAGAGGAGGGGAGGACACAGAGGGAGCACATGATCAAACACTTCACCATGACAAGACACTATAAAGACAACATTGAGTATAACTAAGGGTGGAGGCCTAACCAAAGCCAACAGCTCTATGAATGCATAAATAACATTGATATAATGTACAACTACAACATGTTGTACTTTTTTTGGAGAGATAATGTGTAAAAATCCATGGCCGTTTTTTAACATTTGAATAGCAGTTTAAATACCTAAAAACTTCTGTATTGGTAATTTCAGACATAAACTGAACTCCAAATTATTTCCTGACATTTTCCAGAGAGAATCCTAATGGCTGGCTGGTTAATAATAAATTATGGATAATGTGGGAAGGAGCCCCTGTGAGAACACATCAGCAGGTATTCCAGAGGCTTCATGTATACCTGTGGTCGAGTAGATGACATTTCTACAACAGGACTGATGGAACAAAAGCAGTACAGATGTCTCAGTGTAAATAAGAGGTATCATCCACTTCGATCTAAACAAACAAATGTGTGATCTCAGCAGCAGAATAAACACTTTACATCCTTCTTCTGATCGCTGCTCCAGCCATAACCTGAACCTGAGATTTCTGTGTAGTTGTGAAGGCGTCTGAGTGGAGAATCTCCAATGTGTTTCTCATGTACGAGAGGCAACCTCCGGAGAAGATAGATAGATAGATAGATAGAGTACTTTATTCATCCCCGAAGGGAAATTAATTAATTAAATCCATTTCTGCGGACATTCTCTCAAGGTTATATCTGATAATGGCTTATGTTTACTTTATAAGTATGGAAAGAGAGGACACTAAATGGTTTGATAAAACACAAATGTAGTCTTAAAGGTTCAGTGTTTAGAATTGAGTGACATCTAGTGGTGAAGTTGCATGTTGCAGCTGAATCCCCCTCAACTCCCCTTCCCTTTTCAAAGATGAGAGAGAACCTGTGGCAGCCTTCAGATGTCATAAAAACTCAAAAGGTGTTTAGTTTGTCCAGTCTGGGCTACTGTAACAAAACAAATGGCGGCTTCCGTAGAGAGGACCCGCCCCTGATTTAAATATAAAGTATTTTAATAAAAATGCCCATTCTAGGGTAAGGAAAACCAAAATTCATACAATTTAGACACTAGTGAAAACAAGACTAGGGTTATTTTAATATTCAGTTTCTGCCAATAGTTCCCTTTCAACTAAATCTCACACACTGGACCTTTAACAGCTGTTAGACTAACACACAACACCGGCTGACACCTCAGTGTGTTGTGTCACTACAGGCAGCCAAAGTGCACCAGCACAGATAGTCCAGTGACAGTCGGTGTAAAGACGCCATTTCTAATCAGATAGTGGAGTCATCACAGCTGTTTACTTCATATCACTACACTCCCTCTGCTCGTTATTAACGTGTAACACTTCAGCAGCTAACGCTAACGTGGCTACCTCCGCTAGCTAACGTTACCTGGAGCGGGTTGTTGAAGCTGGGCTCCGCGAACGGGTTGCTGTCGAATCCCGACATTCTCGTGGTGTGAGTCCTCCCCGTCTGGTGTGTGCCGCTGGTTCAGAGAGCAACGTTTTAGACCGACTGTCGCCGCAGATTAAGCCCCGCTAGGTCTCGCTGTGAGGCGGACAGACGCAGGAGGTGTCACGGTCCGACGTGCAGTCAAGTGTGGGCAGCTTCCAGAGACTGTACCGAGGGGAGGGATTGGTCACCAGCAGCGGATCAGATGCGTCACAACTCAGCGGAAGTAGAGATACGTCACGTCCCGGTTGTCAAAGCAAAACTTCACCGTGAGCTCACTGCTATAAACAGTCTATTGCTCAATAAATCTACTTCACACCTTATTGGGTTCATCATTGTATCTTTTGGTTACATTCAAGAACATTAACAGCTCATCTGTACTTTGACTTATGGAAGTACATCCCTTATTGCTCGATAAATCTACTTAACACCTTATTCGGTTCATCATTTTTTCTCTTGGTTACATCCAACAATATTAACAGCTCATCTGTACTTTGACTTACGGAAGTACATCGCTTAAATCATGTTGTTTACTAGAAATATCAGTTCAAGTTACATCAGCCACAGCTGCCAAAAGGTTGTTTTATGTTATTTTATCTCACTTTATGCTAATGGGGGGTTGTCCTCTGCTATGTTAATGATCTGTATCTGCTATGTGGTATCCTGCATTGTCTTATATCAAAAAACAAGTTTGAACTACTTAAACACATAACAATTAAATTTAAAAACAATTCTGATGATTTTTCAATTTATTGCCTTATTTATTTATTTATTTATATATTTATGTATGCCGTCATGGTTTGTCATCTCATGTTGTACAATTTACTTGAGAAATACTTTAAAAAGACATAGAAGGAAAAAAAACACGATGAATTGTGACCAAAAATGTCTGGGTGTCATTTGCAAGATTTTCTAATATGAATTTCATTACGACCTTGTTATTTGTAAAATAATATTTTTTATTTTATTTTAATAGGTAGTCATCTCTGTTCCACATGTCACCTACAGAGGGTGTCTTTTAAACTAAACAATTGTATATTGGGTTTGCATAACTTTCAGTATCATATTGAAGCATCATGTTCGTTTTACATTGCACATCCTAAAACTTTGCCTCATCTATTTTGGGCTTTGGTAATACCCTGAAACAGTGTGGCAAGAGTTTAATACTAATAATGGAAAATTGGAATGATTTAAAATGATCCCAACAAAGTATCATATCCAATAATGTTAATTTTGCAAAAGAAGCCTGTAGTTTTTCTAAATGAGTTTAGCTGTATTTAACATAATTCAGGCATTTGATTTGTATTCTTATGTTGTTTAGTATTTCATAGATATGTCTTTTCTAGAGGTTTTAGAATTTTAAGTGTTGCTTTATGTTTTTATCTCATTATCTGTTTGACAAACAGACAGAATACAGATAGATAGGAAGATAGACAGATTGAAATAAAAATATATAGATGGATAATAGTCTTTTCCTGATGGTCAGCAGTTCATTTATTACCACTCAATGCATCAAGGAGGAAATCAACAGAACAAGTTGACACTGCTTAATGCTAACTAGTTCTGAAGGCCGTCCTTGATTAACAGATCAATTTTAAACAAAATGTCCTCACATGGCTCAGATTTATGTTGCAGATCCCAAATAGCTCTGTCCCACTAACAGAGGGTAACCATGACCATGGGACCATGAGACACAGGGACGCCAGCTGTTTGTTGTGGCTATAGAACTCATCAGTGACGTCATGTCTCTCCCTGAGACAGTGAACATTGTTACTAGTAAATTACATTTGAGTGTGACCTACTGTACAGATATTCCTGTTTCTGTTTTGTATCCATTATATTAGTAGATGATTGTCATTATTGTTGAGGCTTTGTTGTGGTAAAAGCATAGGTTATTATCAATAATGTATTTTTTTTACTTATTCCATCTTCAAAGTTGGTGGTAGCTGTTAAATAGATGTAGTGATTTATGTGATGATGATGACGATGATGATGATGATGATGATGATGATGATGATGATGATGATGATGATGATGATGATGATGATGATGATGATGATGATGATGATGATGATGATGATGATGATGATGATGATGATGATGATGATGATGATGATGATGATGAACAGCGTCAGTGCTGTCAGTGCAAAACTGAAGAGGCTCCGTGTGGCATACAGTTATGATAAGTTCAGCACCTTTGGCCTGCTGAGGAATTTTATGTTTCGATTAACTGAGTCAAACAACATGATCATAAGCTCCTTAACAAAGATGACACTATGGTACTCATCTTGTTGTTGGAAGCGCTGAAACAAAAGTGTGTATGTGTTTTAAAGGTTTAGTGTGTAGGATTTAGTGACATCTAGTGGTTGAGTTGCAGTTGAATACCCCTCACCTCACCCTCCCCTTCAAAACATGAAAGAGAACCTATGGTAAAATTAAGTTGTCATAAAAACTCAAAAGGTGTTTAGTTTGTCCAGTTCTGGCTACTGTAAATAATAAAATAAAACATGAAGGCCTCTGTAGAGAGGACCTGAAACTGATGTAAATATAAAGTATTTAAATATAAAAGGCTCATAGGGTAAAAAAAACGTTAATCCCAAAGTACTTCTAAAGAATGATTTACCAGTAATATTTTATGATTTAGTTTGTATTCCAGACTTTTATGAGACATGCTATTATACTAATTATATATTTTATTGTTCTAGTAATCTATTTTTATCTCCACTTTGCTGCGTGCATTTCTCTAAAATTGCTTTAATTGTTTATTTTCTTTGGTGCTGTTTTTTTTATGTCTTACCATGATATTGTCAATGATATGTAAACCACGTTGAACTGCACTAACCTGCATTACAGCTGCTATATAAATACAGTTTGATTGATACCGTAAATAATACGTAAAATACGTAAAACGTCCTGTTCTTTTTCTTCCTCCTTGACAAAAAAATGTAGTAACGTTGTTACCGTGGCAACCCAGAGGCTCGGCGGATTCCAGACATAGATCTGCGCAGTGTAAACACGCAGCTCCGTTAGACATCGCCGCGCTGTCGCTTCTGTCTGCCGCGGATCTATGAGCCGTGTGATGCCGAGGCCCTGTCATGTGACACCCGCTTGTCCAGCTCACACTTCCGCTGCTGCGTGTGAAAAAGAAAAGTTGGGTGAAATCCGGGAGAAGTTTGCTGCCGCTCGGTCCAACGCCACGAACGTTCCCTCGCTTGTATGAAGAGTCTGCTGTCGAGTCGAGGAGCAGAAGAAGGAGACTAATCCAACATGTCGACGACCGCCTTGTACAACGACCAGGGAGGAGCGGAGGCTGCGGTGGAAGCGGGGCAGGAGAGCACCGCCACCTCCTCCGGCTCCGGAGCCGCCTTCGGACTCTTCAGCACCGACTTCAAAAAGTAAGACGCTCCGACGACGTGTCCCACCGCCCGGCGTCAGCCCGGTTCACCTGCGGTAAAGTAGCACCGCCACAGGCCACTGTGTGGAGCTAACACCGCGGTGCAGCATCAGTCAGACGCCGGGCAGCGGGGGCCAATGTCGGCTAGCTCTCTGCCATGGTGCCCCTGAATACCCAGCTGTCATAGATATGGAGGAATGAGCCCGTTCAGAAGACACGTCTTGTTCTGATCGCACACCTGCTGTACTGTTCTATGTAATCTATGTTTATCAGCGGTTGTATAAACCCGCTATTCACACACAGGAGAGTAGGCACAAGCCTGTCATATGTTTGTTTTCACCCCCCCCCCCCCCTGTAAGTTACAGCTTCATTCATTCCCAAGTCATTCATAACCAGTACGCACGAGACATACGTCATTAGTATAACTTTTGTTTATGTCACTTTTCAAGCAGAAATTGTCCTGAATGCAGCTTCCAAAATAAGAGTATTTACTACTGTCCAACTTGCTTCATAGTAAACTTGGCATAGGTGTTTAACTGCAGGTCAGACAAGTCAAGAACTTACTTTGCTAACTTAAGTTTGGGGACGTTCCTGTCATTTAATACACTTAAAATGTAGTGATTATCAAAGAGAGAAACCTGTATGTTGCAACCTTATGTTGGAGAAATACCTCCATGTCCCAGTTGTCCCTGTCTGATGGTTGCTTGACGCTCGGAGAAACATGAAACGTATCTTTACAACAAATGACCAAAGTTTAATCTACAGCTAACCGCGGTGCCAGGTTGGTAATCCATGCAGCTTTGAGTCCAGAAATATGCTATATCTCTTTTTCTCTCTTTGCTCAGTTCAGTGGTATTTTGTTTTCCCTCTGGCCATTGTCACTGGTGGACTCAACATTTATCATGAGAACAGATTGTGTGAGCTGTGTCATTTTATGTGAAGTGAGGAAAGTGTATTGTTGATGTGTAATTTTATGCGCAGAGTTGTAATTTATGTGGCCGCGTTTTCCATAAAATGGAGTAGTGGACAGTAGTAGTTAATATAAAATGGCCCCAGTAAAGGTCTAACTTAATCCTTGAAGGGATAGTTCACAGAAAAATGGAAATTCACTCATTATCTACTCGGCACTATGCTGATAGAGGGGCGGGTGAAGGGTTTGAGTCCACAAAACACTTTTGGAGTTTGTTGTTATCCTCAGCTCGGACCCATATTCAGGCTTGCGTGCACACACTGCACAAAAACTATTTCCCAAAGATGTGCGAGACGAGATCAGCAGGAACTCGCAATGAGTACCGGTAGCATCGCTAGTTCCGTGAGCATCACTAGTTCCGGTAGCACTGCTGCTTAGCTGCAGTTACTGCTGCGAGTTTTCGCTGATGCTGGCACGTGACCCTTGGGTTAGTTCATAGAGGCTCAAGCTTGTGCGTTGTATGTGCTCGAGTGTGAGTACGACTCCGGGCTGAGGATAACAGTGGACATTTAGGCTAAAAACAGAGTAAATTCCGATCTTTTGAGTCAAATTTGAATGTCCTGGTTTACAGACACTTGGATGACACCACAGGAGCAGTATGGAGGCCTGTTTTTTATCGTTTGAAGAGGGGGCACCATTTACTTCAATTGTATTGGAATTGGCTGCAACACTATTTATTCCTGAAACTTCAAGTGTTTTGTGGACTCAAACACTTCATCCACCCCTCAATCGGCCTAGTGGGGAGTATAGATAATGAGTGGATTTTCATTTTTTGGTGAACTATCACTTTAACCTGCATACTGTTCTCGTTACTTTTTTAGTGTTGAAAGCAGACAAAAGGTGTGCAAGCTGGTGGAGAATGAAGTCATTGGGCAGATGTTGCACAGCCCAACTCTGTACAGTCTGTGCACTTTTACTAACTAGTGAGCTTTGTGAGTTTGATGGTAGATTTACTAGGTTTATAGTTACTACATTAAATTATGTTTGCATGTTAATTCTGAATCCTCAGGACCTCTCTGACAACCTGTGAGAAAACGCTCTATAGTAATTCAGATATAATTGATTAGTAGTAACAACCAATCACCAGTAAAAAAAAAATATACAAAATTAATGATTCATAAAGAAGGGCAGTAAATCATTACGTCACACCAACTATTATTATCATTATTAATATGTTTTTTGATAAATAAAAAACATGTTTTAGTCCATAAAACAGAATTATCTAAAAAGATCAATCTAGTTTCATTTATATGTCCTGTTTTGTCTGACTTACAGTCCAAACCCCCAAAATATTGATTTTACAATCAAATAAAAGCAGCTTTTCTTCATGTTTAAGAGGCTAAAAACTTAATTCCTTTGTATTTTTGCATGAAAATGACTAAGATGTCATTAATTCAAATAAACTTCAAATTACTAGATTATACTTCAGTCTCTCAACTCATTGTTGCAGGTCTGAATTTAGTTAAGTCAAAACATGGAAGCTCTTTGAATTAGGCTCTAAACCACCTGTTTTATACACTCAGATCAGGCTTAACATAATAATGCTTAAGTGTAGAAGAGAAAAACATTTATTTGCATTTGTATAGTCAGAGTTTGAGTGACTAGAATTTGTTGATACCTTTTGTTTTTGTTAAAACATTTGAACATTACTCATATTGGTTTCTGATGGAGTGTAACGTGGGGGTCCACATAGCTCTGTGTTTCCAGGTGAAACAGCCAGGGAGAAAAAGGAAATATTCTTTCATAACCATTTTAATAACATGAACGTTTAAGATTTCAGTATTACAAGTCTCAAACTGGACTGTCGGCCTGTTTTGGGCACGTGGTTTGAGGTCCATCTCAGAAACCAGACACTAGAGGGCAGCCAATCATCAGTGTAAATTCAGTGGTTATGCATCTTTGCTGCATTGGTTTCATGCTTGTCTTTGAGAGCGAGAAGCTACACACCACATCAAATCTTCAGCTGTATTACCCCATAAGAAGATGTTGCACTGCAGCTTATCATTTTCGTTTTGAGCAAGCTTTTAGTGGCCTTGAAATTCAAGATGGAGTTTTGTTATATCGATGACTTTCCTTTGCTGTAGTGTTAAATGTTGCTTAGCATGCTAGAGTGAATCTTTAAGCTGTCTCACATGACTGGCTACCCACTCAGGCAACGCTGGGTCATATGTTTACTTTCCTCAAGGCCAAGCTAGAAGATCAGGAAGAGAATAGCAGGGACATGAATGATGCCTCTGTTTGTTTCTGTCTGTCTGACACAATTCACAATACCCACGCTTGTGCATCCTAATACAAGTATCTCCCATTAGTGAGCAGCACGTATAAGGTACATACTTGTTAATTAAAGTTACCCCGGCTGGTTTGAGCAGTCAATATATGGACTGTTCTGCTACGTTTAAATCAAGTTGTGGCTGAATGTTTCCTTCACGTTAAGTCACAGCAGCATTCCTGTAATGCTCTGTCGTCTTAAAGGCCCCCTCATTGTGACTGGATGTTTCTTTAACTTTTATTTCTAGCAGAGACAATATTATGAGTGAGGTTTGTTATGGCATTTAGAAAGCAGTTATATTTCAACCTAGGAGCACTGCAAAAGCCTGAGTGAAGAGTTACTTGACTAGAATTATGCTTCTTTCAACGTTTGCCCTTTTGATTTGTGTGTGCGTTTGTGTGTGTGCGTGTGTGTGCGTGTGTGTGCGTGTGTGTGATGTGGCAACACTTTGATTGACTTGATAGAATATTATACCCTCACTGCCTTATGTTGTTATTTATCAGGCTCTTGGTTAGCAGTTAAAAAAATGATGTGCATTTGATTCTATAATACTTTACTTTGCTATGGCCAGTATTTATCAGATAATACAAATATAAGCTCTCCACTTACTCTTAATATTTTCTGTTACACTAAAATGACTTTTTGGTTATTATGCATTTAACTTTGGAAACATTCATTTGCTATTTATTGTGTTGCAGATTGTTAATCCCCTTTGCAGTAGCACAATCCATTAAAAGCCCATTTTCTGACTCTGTTCAACATTACTCCAGACTCTATTTTTGTGCAAACTCTCTCTTAGGCAACTGTTAGATGGGCGTGTCTCGGTATCCTCTACCAAACCAGAGCTGGACAGGCTGCATTTATTTTTTCCACTGTTATCTCAGATTATTTTTATGGACAGAGAGTTATTCTGTTCAGATTCAAACAAATATACAGTTTTTTGGAAATCTGATCTATTATAAACCCTTACCTTTAGACACTGTAAGTGCCAATTTGAGTATTTTTTCTCTTCACACGTTGAACATTCAATCGCGCGTTTTGCACAAGTTGTCCTTAATTCTTAAGAAAAAATACTTTTCAACAAATGTAATTCAGTGTTGTCTGCACAAACTCATTGTTCAGATTGCTTTGTCAGTTGCAGAGAGCTAGTAATTTTGGACAGGCAGCCATTTTTATTTCATGCTGAGTGAAAGGAGAAATACAGTCCAGTGTTTAGTCCTCGTTGGTTTCCTGCAGCCTTGATGGAGTCCTTTCACTCTGCTAGAGAAGGAAACATCTCTTCTGTTTAAACAATTAAATTCTAATTTGTCATGTAAGAATTTGAATGTAGCCTTTGAATTGGTTATTGTTCTTTCCAATCAGGAATATGATCATTACCTAAACCACCCCCTTTTCCCTCTGGCTTTTTTATAGTTTCTTGGCAGTGATCTGGGAATTACAAAAGTCAAGCATAATACAGTTTTGGAGCCAGGTCTCATTTACTAACACTTATAAAATCCAGCTCTAAAAATCCATCTCCTGCCTCTGGTTGTGTTGGCTGTTACAAACTCTAGTGATCTTTTGAAAGCCTTAGTGCTGCTGGCTAATTTACTGACTGCCACATGGAGGCACTAATCTCTGCAGTCTCTGTCATCCTTACCACTCTGATTCACATCCTGTATGTGTTCATAGACAGATTGTGGTCGATAAACCGAAATGCAGTAATACATATCTGGCGTCTTACAGTGAAATACAGAGCTGTCGTAATGAGAAAACATGACCATGTGTTTAAGTGAACCATGTAACAATGGCATTTAATAAGATGGATGCACATGTGGTCTATTTATGACAGATACTAATTAGGAAACTGCCATAGGTAAATGTATATAATAATATAATCAGTCTCAGCAGCGATGTAGAATGGATTTATAAAGTGAATGACTAGCCAGGCGTGATGCTAATGGCTGCTGGATATGTTTAGCGGTTAGATGTGGCTAATTACCTCTGCAAAGAAGGCTATGTTTTCACTGCTGTTAATCGGTCTGTCAGTAGGATTACGCAAAATCTGCTCCACTGGTCGGATTAAAACTTGGTGGAACGGTGGGGTATGGGCCAAGAAAAAAATCCATACAATTTTGGCGTGGATTGAATTAAGGGCGTGGATCCAACAATACCTTAAAGCCTTGAGATTCATGATAAAAGTTTTCGGGAAGTCAGTCAATTTTGAACAATACCATTCTGCGTTACTCACTGTATTGTGGAAATAATAGTTTTTCCAATAACACATCAAGACATTGATTGTTTGACCCATTTATCAGTAAATGGGACTGGAGTCTCTTCATGGCCAGGCTCTCAGTCATTTCCTCCTAAAGAAAAGAAAGGCACATTCCCTTCCAAACTCCTTCTTTATTGTTCACATGTTCATCGTAATTTCCTGACATTCAGCCCGTTGCTGTTATCTTCGATGTAAGCCTGTCCTGTTGGCCCTGTTGGCCAAACTTGGAGTGTATGTGCCCTTACTGGTGTTAAGCTAAAGTGGATCACAGCACAGTGGAGGTGATGAAAAGTTGCTCCATGTTTACCCACCAGTGTAGATAAGGCCCTCCTTTTTTCCCCTAGAGGGAAGTGACCACAATCATACACACACACACACACACACACACAGGCAGTCACATACACAATCTGAGGGCCAGGGATGAATGAACATGTATAAGAAGACAGGATTAACAGGTTCATATGACGGGACTGCAGCTGACTGATGGGTAGTTTCGGAAGTAATATGGACCTAAGGACAGAGGTCTTACCCCTGCGAGAAGGCACTACCCTCAAGAGTGAGGAGGACTTGCCATTGGTGAGCTGTCCGGGCATCTTGTGACTCTCTCTGCCCATGAGAAGAGGAAGGGAGTAGTGAATGACAGGCACAAGGCCAGTGCTCTCTCTGCTGTTTTTCCAAAGTTCCCAGCTTTGACAGTTCTGAACAACAACGAGACAAGAAGACAAATAAATGAAAAAAGCCAAGAGAACAGGTCGTACAGCCTGAGGGGAAAGTAATTACCACAGCTCTGTTTTCACTCTGGAGTTGCTGGTTTTACACTGAGTTGGGTTTGTGGACTCTCGATTTTTTTTTTTTTAAGCCTCTAAGGAGTTACTGGTTGTTGGAAGTGTGTTTGGGCTGCTGTGGAGGAAAGCTGGTATGGCTGTTAGCTTCTCTCTGCGATCGGAGGCAGTGGGAGCTATGCGGACTGCCATGGTGTCTGCTGAGAACTTGCAGCTCAGTTTGAAGACTGAGCTGAGTCAGGAAGAACAGGCTCTTACACTCAGCAACGGGAGCCCTAAGGAGACACACAAAGTCGGGTACTGTAGTAAGACCACACACACACTGCCACTAATCCACTCTGAAGACTATTGTTAACTGTGCATTTTTTGTTGGCCTCCTAGATAGTATTTTTTGACCAGAAGGCATTAACAACTTGACTTTTCAACTATAGAATATACTGAACAGTGTGTACTTAAGTTACTGCAGTTGTTCATATCAAGATTTGTATCATGTGCAACGCTAAGAAAGTTTCTGTTGGCTAATATGTCGCTTTTAAACAAAAGAGTTCCAATATTGGTTCAGCTATTTAGATTATTTTACTTCATTTAAGATTATTCTATCATTAAAAAAATCTGGGAAGAATACAACACATTTGATATTTAACATGATAAGCCTATTAACTTTACCATATCTCCCTGCAAGGTGAATATAGTTTCAATTAAACAATTTGACCTGATGGAGGTGCAAGAATGAAGTTACCCTGAAGTGATCATGAATGTCCGTACCACATCTCCTTGAAATCCATATATCCATTTGTTGAGATATTTCACTTCTCTGAAACAAAGTGGTGGCCTAACAGAAGGAGGTATAGATGATCAATGATTGCATTGGAATTTCTGTCCCACATTTTGTTTTCCATCTCAACATTACATCTCCCAGTGTGAAGCCTCTGTACGAAACCACCAAACTGCTGTGTAGCTTTACAATGACATTGCATTAGCATCGGCCAAGGAACATGGAATTTCATCATGTGAGTGCTTGGTAGCATTTGTGCTGCTGGTAAAGATATCACTGTTCCTGTTTGGTTTGCTGTTTTCTCAGTGACCCCTATAGAGTCATATGGGGCCTGTGTGACTCTTGCCTGTTTGCCCTGCTATCTGCGAAGCTTACACAGATGTCGTAGACAAGGAGATTTCACAGCACCTTTGGTCAAGATCTCAATTCTGAAAAAGATTAGTCAAGTCACTTCAGTAGGCCGTAGCTTCTCTAATGTTGACCATAGTAAGACTAACAGTATTTCTGTCCTCAGGAATGAAGACCTCAAAGAGATGTTGGAGAGCAACAAGGAATCGCTCAAACTTGAGGCCATGAAAAGGGTCGTCGGGGTGAGCATGTCACACTATAAACACTGTTGTGTGTGTGTGTGTGTGTGTGTGTGTGTGTCCTCTCCTAGCTGTTTTATTAATACTAATAAGATTAGTGGATAACAGTGTTTTATTCCTTGATTTATTTTCAGCTGATTGCCAAAGGGAAAAATGCATCGGAGCTGTTTCCTGCTGTTGTGAAGAACGTCGCAAATAAGAACATAGAGGTATGACACATCAACATATCACGGGTCAACCTCATCATTCCTATTACCACAGTTGATTGTTATGATTCACTTAGTTCTTGTGCCAACCAGCACGTGGGTTCTGTGATGTCAATTTCCTCATTCAGAACAATAGGCTCATGTGGACTGAATGAATTTGAGATCTTGTTTTTGCATTTGTTTGCTTTATGATTCTAATAACAAATATTATTACTGTAGTACTAATTATCATCGTATAATAATACATTTTATTTCACAGCACCTTTCGTGAAACCCAAGGACACCTTACAATGTATCATAAATAAACACATGAATAATTAAAGTAAAACCAAATGTTATAAATGGGTTGGAAGACAATACACCTATTTATAACATATGTGACTCAAGAATAGTTAAGATTATTTATTTAAGTATAGGAATCACACACTCCTATTGGCTTTACTCTAGTCAGATTTAATGAATAATAACTGATGTATTACAAAAAAAATGTAAACGACTGAAATACTTACCAAAACCTATGAATAAATGTATACGAATATTTGTGGTACAGTTCAAAATTGTGTTTTCATGTTAAAAAGTTGGTCGGATCAATGATCGTCTTCTGTTTCACCTAAAACAGAGAGCAGAATTATACTTATTATTTGCAATTAGATTATCAACTTCAATGTCACTGAGTAGATTACATACCCCCGGCCAGGCCCAACAGTCCCTTTCAATTCGATCAAGCTGCATCAAATTACACACACTCGTTACTGATTTATTTCAACAATATTCTTTTAGAAATCAAGCAAAAACAAAAAACCTCAGGGATTTGCATCACAATTGAATGAGTTCTTTCCTCCTTTCTACCAAAACCTCATCCTTCCACTTAGTTTTGTGGTAATCTGACCAGTAGTTTTTGCATAACCCTTCTAACAAACAAACCGACAGGGGTAAAACCTAACCACCTTGGTAGAGGTAATTATTTACATGTTGTGCAGCTTTCCTTCCTGTGAGCAACAACTCAGTTTGTAATAACTCTGACCTCTCTGGAGTTCTGTGATGGAATACAATTTCCTTTATAATAATATATAATAAACACAATAGTTTTATGTTGTAAAGCAAAGTGATGCAACAAATGCTGAATAAATGCAAATTCTACCTGACTCGATCATATAGACTGAGCCAGTCTTCACAGGCTACACAGTGAGTGACCACAACGCTAAGCAACAGCTCGAGAGGGGTTCCCATGGACAGAGCCTGTGAATATTGATTAGCAACAGCAGAATAATCAAATAGCGCGAGGGGCAGCATGTGAGCGCGGGGCCCGAAGCCGGGCGCTGTGTGCAAGGCATGCAGCCGAAGCAACTCATGGCAGGGTAGGGGAGCAGGTGGGGTGGATGTAATTGGCAGAAAAGAGCCCACACTCACGTCTCTCCTCTCCCACCTCTCACACACCAGCTGCCAAGGTAGTATGAGGTCTTGGACTATGTTTTCGCTCTCTCTGTTTCGTTTCCTAGCTCCCTCCTAAACCACTGCATATCTCACTAAACATGGCCTCTTCCATTGTTCCCAACCACATCCTCCCTCTGTCCTCGCCACTGTGAGCTGCCATCGATCCCCGCTAAATAGTAAATAGCACAAGAGCATGCCGATTATTGACAATGCCGCATGATTTAATAGCAATGGCCTTTATTTTCCTCAATGATTGCTGCACTTTGTTTTAACTCCACATATCGTACACGAGTGAATGTTTCCATGCTCAGTCATATTTTGAAAACGTATTTAACTTACAGGTTTTAAAACTTGTAAATCCTTCAATCGTCTACTTAACGTTAGAGAAATTAAATCAGTTGAATAGTTTGTGGTCATAGAACCCAGATCCAGGAGGGCAGATGGGTTGTGTCTGCTCTTATAGTGAGTAATGCCATTAATCCCAGCAGTAATGACCAAAATGATGATTGAGAACTGTGGTGCGCTGCTGCAGGTCAATACTCGCTGTTTTAGAAAAGCCGGGTGCTGATTAGCGGATAAAGCTCTTGGTGATTGCGCCTAAGATGTGACCTTACCCCCGACCTCAACCTTAAATCAGTTCTCAAATTAAATTATACGTACCCTCTAAAAAGTAAGTCCTAATTTTTTTTTAAACCACTTTTCTTCCAGTTCCAGGGTCTATAAATCCACATCCTTATAGACAGAAACCCGCTCAGTCCCCCCCCCCTCTCCTTCTGAATAGTTGATGTGAATCAGCAATGGAGCAACCTTTGGTCTCTGCTCAAACTTGTCAGAAAGAAGGACAAATATTATCTCAGGCTTTCCTGCGAGAAAAGAAGAGCTGTGGAAGTCAAATAAATTCAATGGCAATTTCAGAAAGGAACAAAAATTCATAACCTTGTTCTCCGCCTGAAACAACACTAGATTGAGTCTGCAGCGAGTGATATCAACACAGGAAAAGTTTCTGTATCAACTTTTTCCACCCCCTGAAATAACAAATTCAGATATCCCACAGATTAACCAAGCCGAAAGAAGACTCCCTTTTGTTGCTTAATACATTATTGTTTGTTTTATCCCTTTTATGGCCCGAGACTTTTATCTATTATTGAGGGTTTAAAAAAAGCAGCACATCCTTTCAAATATAACTGCTTAAGTTTTTAAAACGCAGCTGGTTTTCGAGATTGCTTTCTCCATATGCTGCAGTAATTCCCTGTTGCAGCTGGTTCAATTTACTGCTGTTTGATTTAATTGTCCTCTGCAGCTTAAGAAGCTCGTATACGTCTACCTGGTGAGGTACGCAGAGGAGCAGCAGGACCTGGCTCTGCTCTCCATCAGCACGTTCCAGAGGGCCCTGAAGGTAACTTTTCTGCTTCTTAACGGTGTTTCTCTCTTTTTATCTTTATTAACATGGTAGAGAAGCTGTAATATGTTAAGAGATTGGATAATGATATGATCTGCGTGAATTTCCGGGAAAATTGTCATTTTGTTTTGCTAATATAATGATCTGCCTTGTTGAGAAATATTTCAACTCTATGAATAATTAACCTAGGAACCAGCACTTATGCATAACATTCATTCATTCATTCAGCCCCTCCTCATTGTGCTCCCCCTCTTTCCTCTTCCTGTCTCTGTCTCCCTTCGTTATCCCGTCTGTAAACTTAGACCTTCTGAAAAAAACATCATTTGGTCATGAACACAAATAGCGTTGTTTGCACATAGATTTGGGAAATTCCGCATGTTAAGTTTTTGCCGCACTACGTTTATAAAGACAACAAATTACTTCAGATTTATTCAGCTCAACGGTTGCATCCAAATTCAAGCAAAAATGATTCCAAATAGAAAAGAAATTGCAAGCTTTTCCATGCATGTTGGTTTGTCCCTGTGCATGTGCATGCCACCTGCACATGCACACCTGCGTGAATATATCGTCAGTCGTTGGCTCAAAGTTACCGATGACATTTCTTTGGCATCTCACCCAACCCTTAAGGTTTGACAATATTTAGAAAATGTGGTTTACACACCGATCAGCCACAATATTACAACATGTTTTAATGGTTGATCTATGTATCTGTGTGTGTGTTTGAGCATCTTTAAATGTACATAATAGATGAAATATTAACCATGTTCTTTTTTTCTTAACTGGCATTAATGTTGTCAAACATAATCGCCACTAGAACATTTGTGTGTAACCTCCATGTTCCGTTAAATGCTTCGGCCGCATTAATCATTATGAAAAGCTAACACTGTTTCACACACTGACACTCAGCGGTTCCATCTCTCTGTGCCAGGACCCAAACCAGTTCATCCGGGCCAGTGCACTGAGGGTTTTGTCCAGTATCCGTGTCCCCATAATAGTCCCCATCATGATGCTGGCCATTAAGGAGTCTGCAGCCGACCTGTCCCCGTATGTCAGGAAGACTTCTGCCCATGCTATCCAGAAGCTCTACAGGTACAGATTCTAAGGCCTGCAGCACAAGCAGCAGAAAACACTGGGCAAAGCCAATACCAGTGACTGCACCCTTTAGCTTTTCTGGCTCTCTGTCTGTACCACTTCATTCCTGAAGCAGTGAAGTAAGAGTTTTGCAGTAAATGTTGAGTAATGTTGATTTAAAGGGTTTTGCCCTACTGTTATCTTTCTTTTATCTGCTGAGTCTGCATATTTGAATCACTGACTGATGTCAGGAGAAGACCGGGGCTGTGCCTGAAATCGTTTTCTGCTTACGATAACCTGCCACTGTATTACTGTGCACCATTTTATTTGACTGTTTAAATCTCGAGTGGCAAGTTCATGCTCTATATTGTGCACTTAGAATTCCCACAAAGAATAAGGATAATGGTATGCTGGGGCTAATACTAACAATTATTTTATTTTATTTATTAACCAATTCCTTATTTTATGTAATAGTTGTATATATTTAGTTTTGTGTTGGTATAATAGTTATCATAGAATTACCCAAACCCAAGATTTTCTATTCAAATTGTTTTATTCATTCAACAAACAATCTAAAAACATCAAGACGCTCCCTTTGCAGTCAAATATAACACAGAAAATCAGTAAATCAACATACTTGAGAAGCTTCAAGCTGAAAATATTTGTATTGTTGTTGAAAAAGGACTAAATTGGTTTGTTAGTGATCACTATAGGTTAACCGTTTAGTGTCTGTTATGGGAGGTTGTAAACAAGGCATCCTGGAGCGATTCCGTATACAACCGCTAGAATAAAATGAGGGTGAGGACAAAACATGCTGATAGATAAGTGATTGGATCTGTTGAAAGCACCCGGATGTATCTGTATTCTGAGCACACAGAGGGGACATGATTTAATTTGTAAGTCCATCAAGTTTTCATATTATGTGAATAATTGCCATTCCTCAGTCGGCATATATTTATTTCAAAGCTCTCTCCCTTTCTCTCTCTCTCTCTCTTGTCTTCAGCCTGGATCCAGAACAGAAGGAGCACTTGATTGAAGTGATAGAGAAACTATTGAAAGATAAAAGCACGGTAAGTAGACGCTGAGCAGTAAGTGCAACATAGTACACGTCTCATGTTGGTGACTGCATACCACTGGAGGGCGCCCCAGTCAAGCGATTTCTCCTCTCCTCTCTCCATCCCACAGCTCATTCGGCAATGCCACGGTTTGTTAACACCCACTTAAACCCACACATCTTCAGATGCTCCTTGTTAAGTGTCCATTTGGAGGGAATTTTTGCACTGATGCTAGTGTCAGCTTAATTCTCTCAAAGGCTATCTTTTTCCCTTTTTTTCCCACCAAAATGGGTCCGTAAAAGAGTCGGATTCTCAAACTCTCTGTTAAGTCCAGTCGCAGACACGATGTAGGCAGCCCATCAGAAGTCAGCAGGCAGGGCGTTAATTTTCGGAGGTCACAGCAAAAACGAAGGGTGTTTAAATGGCAATTTCAAACATGTGGAATGCAGAGTGTGTCGCGCTTGTTTGTGCAAGTCACAGTTTGGTTGTGGTTATGTATTCATAGCGTATACCTATCATTATACAAACAAAACAAAGCAGCCCAGGCCAAGGGGGGATGGAAAGCCCACCACCAGATGCATAGCATATTTAGCCCCGGTCGCTAACGAAGACAGATGACTTCTCCCCGTTTGGAGCCCGCATTGTGAGTGTGGGGACGCAGAGAGAGGGCACTATCATCACACACAAGCACAAGCACTATCCGCTGGTGATGCATGGCGAAAAAACCCAAACACAGTGGATTCATTAATCGCTAAGAAGCAATGCATTATTTTGTGATATTAGGATCTGACCATGTTCCTCAACACTGGACAGTCTTCCTGTCAGCTTGCTGCAGTACTATGGGAGGGTGGTCTCGGAAGTTGAATCAGTGCGGTGAGGTTCTCCTGGTCTTCTTATTGTGCAGCCAAAGGGGAAAATGTAGCTTAATGTAATGTGGCACCACACAGAATTCTCACATAAAGGTCAGTTTACTATTCAATAGGAGGATTACTGTTAAAATAGTTAATTATGCTTTTTGCAGAAACCTTTTTTCAAAAGTGACCCATGATATCATTGGGTTTACTTCAATTTAGGCTTAGAGGAAATTCATGTGTTATGGAAGGCTGTGTGTGTGTGTGAAGTTCGTCAAGAGCATTAACAATGCAAGGACAAAAGGATGCTATAGATTGCATCATGGGAAACATAGGATGCTTGGTTTTTGACTCTGGACCTGTAATAGTAAAGGAAAGTAGGATATCTCTTTGACTTTCTTTGTTTACTCCATCGCTTGCTGCATTGCCTCTAATAATTCTGTTGTCTGATGATACTTTCTGGTGCCACCCAGTAAATTATTAATCATTGAGAGATTGACATGTTTGAAACATTCATGCACTAGTGAAATTATTTTCCAGTTATTAACTATACTTGCATGAATTGATATGTTGAGCAGATAATGATATTTATTTGCGAGTTAAGCAACATTTAATTCTATTCTTAACTTTTCTAACAATAACAATGCCTGCGTTCGTGTCACTTTCATGGTCCGTGTGTTGTACGTGTTTGATTACTGGAATACTTAAATGGAATAAAATCCTCATTATTTACTGAGATAATTCAAATGGCTTGTGTTCAAAAAGACTTAACAAGGCTTCTGTAATGGGTTAGCTGGTTAGATATCTTTTTATGGCAGACCTTTAGGTAAAACCTGTTTGTTAATGGTGGTTTTGCTCCATTTAAAATCCTAGTAGGTCATATTAGTGTGCACAATACCATGACCCTGGAACTTGTCTGCCCTGAAAAACAGTGGTTACTAATAATATTAATTGCCCCTTTGCTTGTCCTGCTATAACATATCCACATAAAGCCTTGCATTCTTTTTATTAAAACAGCCAGCTTTTCAAATATGCTTTTTGTGTCTAGTGCAATTCTGCTGTAGTTGATGTTAATCTATAAATTTAACCAAAAATCATTCAAATCATTTGTGTTAAAGCTATTTAGCTGATGTCACTTTGGTGCCTGTTAAAGAAGGAAACATTTGGTTATTGTTCCTGGCCGTGGCGTTGTCCAGGCCTCCTGACATTTACCTTTACAGATGTGCCTGTTTGGTTAAATGGCTGTGACACACGGGAGCCTCCTTATAGGCAGGATGGTTTAAAGAGAAAATGGGAAGGCCTGATGACAGAGACAACATAGGAGTTTGTGCAGCTGTTTTACCGTGATGGATCTATTATCCAGCCATTACAAGATAAATGATCGATCCCTCCCATGCTCTTCCCCCTTGTACCCTCTGCAAAATTGAAATGAGAACAGAAAGGAGGGGGCGGCGGGGTGGAGGGGTACTATGATTAGGGGCTAGGTGAGACGCCCATTAATTTAAGCGTAAAAGGAGGGAGAGGGAAGAGTGCAGGAGAGGAGCGAGCACGGGGAGGATAGGCCGACCCCACACCGGGCCATCAATCAAAAAGGCGCGCGTTGTCTCTGGCGTGATGACCCAGCACTCTCTGCTTCTCTGGCACCCTAATTAGAATTCATAGCAAAATAGATGCAAGGAAACGGTTTGGGCCCCTCATAATTTTATAGGAAATTTATTGTTATTAGAAGAACCATTTGCTTAGTGTGATTTTTCCATTACCGGCTTGTCACGCAGCGTAGATAATATGGTCGAGGGTGGAGGAGGAGGGGGAGGAGGTGTATGAACTCCATAGATTGGGGTGTCAGTTTTGTTGATGGTGCATGTAGTTTACCTTGGAGCTGTGTCTAATGGGGGAAGTTGGTAGAGAATGCACAAAGGCTTGCAGCGGGATCCACATGCTCAGAAATGGGGCTGCCTATAATAGCCTCAGAGACAGGAGAGGTCTGGGGAGAGCGCCAGGCGAGGATGACGCTCCCTCATGCAAAAATGCACCAATTCCTGCTGAACGTATATAATCTAATTGACTACTTTGAGTAACTGAAATGCTTCGTGGTGAAGCTACTCTAAGACAGATACAAGACTGTATTACTCAGTTTTCATGAATGTGTTTATACTGTGCATCAGAGAATTGCTTCTCCTCAATGTTTGGCGATGTTTGTTTGCTGTGAATCGTTTTTAGCGACTCTACTCTCTAATGTTCCCTATAAAAGTAGTTTACTCCGTGTTTAGTGGATTATCTAGTAACAGGGAAACTGTTGAAAACAGATGCTGCTCTTGACATTTTTTTAATGTGATTTCTCAATGCTTTAAGCACTTCAGATCAAATCACATTCACCTCCTTTGTATTTGGGTGGTGGCATATAAATCTCAGAAACTGGGTAAATGAAACCAAAACGGTTTGAATAGCAAAGTACCAATAGGCCTCTTCACAGCATTTTGATGCGTCACGGCAGGAAAAGCACAGGTTCAAAAATTCTATATAATTCCTGATGGCTCTGTTCCACTTGGATTCAGTATGCTAGTATACACAACACCGAGGCCCCTAAAACTGTCACATCTAAGTGGAATGCATTTTATTTAACAGGGCTTTAATTACAACTGCATCTATTCTGCTGACAAATAAGGTCTATAGAGCTGCGAGTGTTTTTCTTTTAGCATTCAAACTAACTATGATCAGTAGGTATACCATGGAAATATATCACTTCCTACAGGTGGGTTGAGGAAAGTCCACATTATGCTTTAAATTACCAGTCAAATCTCTTTGAGCACATATTGCTAAAATCAAGTATCGTGCTTGAGTTGGTTTCTCGGTGTTCAACAGCTGAATCCAAATATTTACAGAAACTGAACGCAGTTTATTTTCCAAAGATGGATCATAAAGTTCACTCCCTGTAGCCTGACTGGTCCTGCCGGTGCTGAATCAAATAAAGTCATTGAAGAGCCCTTATAGCTACAGCTTCAACTGCTTGAGAAGAGGCTTAGGGTTTGTATTGTGCTCTGACAGATCATTAATATCATCACAGAAATGTGCGATACGCTTAGAGTGAAGTGCAGACGGCAGTGTAGATTGTGAAAACTAAATATAACATTTATTTTATAATCCTATTAGCTGTAAAGGCATTTTGATTGTCAATAGTTATACTTTTAAAAGCTGGTTTATTAAGTTCACTTAAAGCTAAAACTAATGCAGTTTAATATCTTTAAGTCCATTATTCAAACCTAGCTTCATGCAGTTTATAATGCTTTGTTTTTGCTGTTATCCCAATGAGGCCAGGGCTGAATAACAAACCTCTCTCTACAATGCAAACTGCGTCCTCCAAAATGAATGTCATGTTTAACCAACACTTCAACAACATGAAGTACTATAACTTTAACCTCATGAAGGGAGGATGTAATGCAAAGCTGTATTTGACTACACTAGTTTTAGCTTGATGAACCTCAAACTGCAATTGTGTGTATTGTTCATCTAGTTACCTGCACACTGTTGCATTAAGCTAGCCTCATTGAATGTACGTAGGATTTCTGTGCGGGTCACTCAATAAATATCCTTTCCTACCTCGACGTGATGCCATAAAATGTAGTTGTAGATCCTCCAGTGATTCTTTCATCAGTATTAGTACTGTGAATGTCAGAAAGGCTAATAATCATTCTGATTTAAGATCCAGGTTTCCTAGAGCATCTGCAGACGGGCACCGTGCACACACTTATTTCATACACACACGGTGATGCACACACAATCAATGCAGGCTCATGACAACGCTGATGGGGAAACGCACCGGGTTCCCACAGGGCCACCGGGGGCCAGAAGGCTTTAATTGGGAAGACCAGATTCTGCTCCCTTTCTCTTCTTCTTCACCCTTGCCTGCCCGTGATAATGTTGTTTGCATATTAATACACAGCCATGTCACTCACTCAGCCTCACAGCCAGTCTGCGAGCCAGCAGGCCGTTGGGTGGTAGGGGGGCATGCAACGGCCAAATGGGTTTTTCCCTCCTACCAATGAAATATAGTTGATTATTGGCTTTCTCAGCTGCGGCTTCCTCCATGTCCTCCCAGTGAATTGAACATAAAATGAGGTTTGTACCTGAGGAAAAACTAAATCTAGTCTATGAGGAAGATGTGAGAAACACTTATTGATGGATTTGTTTCGCAGATTAGTGTAGAATAAGACACTTAAAACTTTAAGGCAAACATTTTTCCTGTTAATTATCTACTATCTACTTAAAAACAGAAGAGTCGTAAATTGGTATTCTGTTTATTTTTTTCCTCCTAGTGCAATTATAGTACCTGTTTTGACCAGGGTCATATCTGTTAACTAGCGTTTATTATATTACAGCTTGTTAAAGAGTTAAAATTATTGATTAATTTGTAAACACTTACACATGCTTGCTACACAACTTCATTTAACTTTAATTTTAATACTGGAGTGAAATAAATGTATATAATTCCTTTTTTTCCCCATGGTGCTATTGTTAGCACCATGGTTTGAATAGTGGTTTGGTCCAGGGTTTTTATGTGTGGAGTTTGCATGTTCTCCCGTGTCGTGTAAAACGATAAGCGCTATAGATAAAAGATGTAGTGATAGGAAAAAATGTATTCATCTATTCATCACTTCCCTCTTCTTTAGCTGGTGGCCGGCAGCGTGGTGATGTCCTTCGAGGAGGTGTGTCCAGATCGCATTGACCTGATCCATAAGAACTACAGAAAACTGTGTAACCTGCTGGTGGATGTGGAAGAGTGGGGCCAGGTGGTCATCATCTCCATGCTGACCCGCTACGCCAGGACTCAGTTTGTCAGTCCCTGGAAGGAGGTGAGACACTGAGGACCTCAAGGACCAAAAAATAATTGTGGAACAAATTCCATAAAGGGACAATTCACCTAATGTATGTATTTGAACCTCAAAAGCAGAGACTAACAACTTCTGGTCATGCAAACTACCCATGTAGTTATTATAACTGTATCATGTCGTGTGCCCATGTGCACCACTGGAAAAGATAAATCAGGCAGAACTCTGAACAATAAGACACTTACCGCTTGGTCTGAATCATGAATGTGCTTTCTCAGTATGAATTTTGTTTAATGTGTACATCTGTCTCATCTTAAGTTTGGTAACGCTTCATCTTTTTCTCTTTGTTAACAAATCCCACTTTATAAACAAAGCCAACAATGAACAGATCCTACTTAAAACGATTGTTTGTGTATCCAAAGGCTGATAAGTCTTTGTCTGAAAAGACATCACTGAGCCACACTACTCATGTTGTATTCCTTCAACACACTCAGGCACGGTTATTTTGACTCAATTTTACATAAAATGTCCGTCCTGCTGCTGAAAATGATCCTCCATAAATACACTATTTACTCCAATTGGAGTAATATTCTCTATACATTTATGACCCCAAGCTATTTTAGGAAAGTCTTTTTTTAACTGTTTAGCCACAATCAGTTGTCTGTTATAATGTTGTGGCTGATCAGTGGATATTCATCATGAACCATTTCTCAGTTTATGGCAGCAGCAGGAACCATTTGGCTTTGGTTTGAAAATGACAAACGGGCAGGAGAAGTCAGAAAGTTTAGAGTTAGTTTGTGTAGAGATGGACTAAATAATAGTTTCGGTCTTGGTTTCTTCATGGGATTTGTTAACAATAAGAAAAACATAGAATAACAGAAGTATTATTGTTTAAAGTATAATCAAAAAATTAGAAATTAAGTGATGAAGTTTTGTCTTCTTCATTTGGAATTTACGAAATTGTTTTTTCTCGCGTTTTTTAACCTTAGAATTATTAAGTTATCATCACCCGAAGTTCTTACTCTCCATTTTTCCTGTACCCAGAACCATAGCCCAGAAAATAAATTTTGTTCAATTGTAGCTCACAGTGAATCAGTTGAAATAAAGTGGTATATCTCCTATAGTCCGGTGGATAATTGATAGTTCACTGTGATAGTATAAGGTGTTTACGTGTTGTTTGTGTTTCAGGGTTCTGAGTTTGATGAGAACAATGAAAAGGCGTTCTATGACTCTGACTCTGTGGAGAAAGAAGACGAGACGGAGACCAAAACTTACATCATGGATCCGGATCATAGACTGCTGCTGAGGAACACCAAACCTCTACTGCAGAGCAGGAACACGGCTGTGAGTCAGCTTCACAGTAACACAGATTTATGCTAGTTGTCTTTGAGCCATTAAGGTGAAGATCTGGACCCATTTCTGCAAACATTCTCCGGGGTTTAAAAAACGACATCACAACGAGACATTCATCCTTTCCTATGAATGTCCCTTATCTGTGTCAATTATCTCACATGTACAATTATAATTATGCAATCCTTTTCATTATCATTTCATTATTATACAATAACTTTGAAGGCGTACATGCACATACCTTCTATAGTGCAGTACCCAAGATTTGTGTCTCTGTGTGTGTGTGTGTGTGTCTACAGTATATACATATATTGTAGTGTTGCAGTGAGTGCAGATCTCCATCACCCAGGAGTCTCAAGGTCTCTGTCGCTGTGCAGCAGCAGCAGGAGAAAAAATGCCCCCAAATGAAAGTGTTGATTAAAATGTGACATGCTGTGTCTTCAGTCACGACAACACAGTGACATCCTCCATCTTCTTAGACGCCTGAACCCTTTCATCCTGCCTGCAATGATGGACACACGTCCTCTGGCTATTTAAAGCTTCGCTGAAAAATTACCTTTATAGAGTCATGTCATGAGTGCCATTGCGGAGCCCTATGACATGCATGCGAATGAATGTATTTGATTCTAGCTCTGGTTGACAGATGGCATTGCACTGTGGGTGGTGTAATAATAAGAAAGCACTTAAAAGTTTGAAAGTGCTTTTCAAAGTGTTAAAAGCATAAAATCAAGTGAGAGTAACGTATAGAGTTAGAGGGCTGCCCCTTCTAGAAAGTGGCTGAAAATTGAAACAAATATCAAAAAAGGAAAGAAAAAAAAAATCTAAGACATTAGCTAAAAGCAACTTCTAAAGGTTTTTTCTTGGAGGATCCAGTGAAGAAGTTGAATCCTTTTAATTTCTGACTGTGTTGTGTGTTTCCAGGTGGTGATGTCTGTGGCTCAGCTCTACTGGCATCTGGCCCCTAAACACGAAGTTACCATTGTCACCAAGTCACTGGTGCGACTACTGAGAAGCCACAGGTAGAACACACTGCTCATTTGTTTGCCTCCTCCCCAAGTTCACTGTAACACTGTGTCCATGTAATCAACGTCCGATTATGTGATTTGTTTCTGTATTGCAGAGAGGTGCAGTACATCGTGCTTCAGAACATCGCCACTATGTCTATTCAGAGAAAGGTAAGTCTGCTTTTGGACGTGATGCATCCAGTGATGCAGGATGTGTATTCATCTATTGATCCTATCTTCAAACAGGGGATGTTTGAACCTTACATGAAGAGCTTCTATGTCCGGTCTACAGATGCCACACATATCAAAACACTAAAGGTACCTGCCATTTTACTTTTGTATACAGTATTGTATATGGTCTCCCACACTATGGACTCAAATGGGGGTCAGTACGATTTATAGCTTGTGCAGTGATGTTATAAATCATTTCATCATCCTTTGTAAACTTGCAAAAAGCATCAGTAGCTGTAGAGTAAAATGTGTTCAGACATCACTGGATATCAATGGTGTTGTTATGCCAAAGAACAGCTTTCGTAAACACCTGATTTCAGGTTCAATGCAGAAAATTGTGTGAAAGTCAGTTTTAACAGAGTGTGACACTCACTGCAGTTTAACATTGAGGTTGGAAGTAGGAATATTGCTCCTGATAGTCACAATGTTACAATAATAAGATGTATTATTACGGGGATAAAGTCATAATTTAGAAGGACGTTGTAGTATTACAATAATTGACTCATAATATTAGGAGAAATACGGTTATATGTGAAAACTACACCTAAGTTTAACTTAACAAGATAATCAATTTTTCTCATTTATAGCAGGGGACAGGCTGATCTTCTGAGATTCCTTTTCTAACATGACTTTATTCCCATAATATTATGACTTTATCTTAAAAATCACAGATTTTACCATTAAATGGACGCTTATACTCTGTCATAGGGTACTCATATAAAACCTTGGTTTTTACACATTTAAAAAAAAAAAACTACAACTACCATAATGTTTTACACATTTAAAAAGTGAAATTTCTCCTGCAGTTGGTCACTGATTTACAAAAGTTCATGTGCAATTACAGGCTTTAAAATAAGTTCTAAACATAATTTGACAAGCTCAAAATGTTATTGACCTATCCTTTAATCTCTCATGCTTGTTCAACTTTTAAATAAATCTCTCCTTATATTTTTTGCAGTTGGAGATCCTGACCAACCTCGCCAACGAAGCCAACATCTCCACTATTCTAAGAGAGTTTCAGGTTTGAGTTTGTACTTTTAATTGACATCAACAGTCAAAGGTTAGATTTTCTAATTTTGAGATTTGGTGCTGCTAAACTTGACCTATTCTTGACCTGTTTGTTTTTTCAGACCTATGTGAAGAGTCAGGACAAGGCGTTTGCTGCAGCCACAATTCAGGCCATTGGCAGGTGTGCCACCAACATCTCTGAGGTGACAGACACCTGTCTCAACGGTCTGGTCCTGCTCCTTTCCAACAGAGATGGTAAAATGTCTACTTTATACACCTGCAGTACAACTCCCACAGTGTAATGAGACACTGTACCTGTCCAGTTTTGTTGTATTTGTGTCGTGAGAACTTGTTTTGTCCGTGCAGAGACTGTGGTGGCCGAGAGCGTTGTGGTCATCAAGAAGTTGCTTCAGACTCAGCCCACCCAGCACTGCGAGATCATCAAGCACATGGCCAAGCTCTTTGACAACATCTCTGTACGATTCCTCATCGCATTATTTGTACTTTTGACCCATTTTGCCTTTTTACGCTCTGAAAAGTAATCTTTTCCTTTTGTCAGGTCCCCATGGCCCGAGCCAGCATCCTGTGGCTGATGGGAGAATACTGCGAGAGGGTGCCGAAGATTGCACCCGATGTTCTGCGTAAGATGGCAAAGACGTTCACAGTGGAGGAGGACATAGTCAAGCTGCAGATAGTCAATCTAGCAGCCAAACTCTACCTGACCAACTCTAAACAGGTAACAGCTAATCATACCAGCACCAAGACACTTTCATTGAGTTGATTCCACAAAATAAAACAAATGTGGTGCTGGGTTACGTCTGCAGATTTCTGAAATAAATATGCACATGAGGATTCAGCTCCAAACAGCTTTGTGTTATCTAAAAGCTTTATGTAGCTCTATCTAACTTATTACATTTTCAACTCTGAGTTAAATGACTGGTTTAAATATAGAGCTGTGAAGGAGACAGCTTTAACGTAATGGTGCATCTCGTAGCGCAGCTTGGTGTCCACAGGCCCATTCGGTTAGATGGGGTGATTTTGGCCTCTGAGCCGGGTTTATGAGCCCAGACGCCACCTTCCCAAATGAGCACATCATTAAATCTCTTGCTCTTTGTAATGTGCCGCTGAGGGGCGAGGGAGACACAAAGTCAATGCTGTAAAGGATTTGGGTTATTATTCTGGCTTCACTGCAGCAGTAAGTTGTGTTTTTGTGCCGGCCTAAATACTATGCAAGTGCTCTTTGCAAAGGATTTACATTTTTCCCGGCTGATTTATGAACCAAGGTTATTACAGAGAGAGGAAATCTGGAAATGCTCAGATGAATGGTAAACCTTGAGTTTCAGACATATTTTGGTTTAGATTTTAGTAGTGAATAGTGTACATTTTGGGAAATACACAATTTTACGCATTTGGAAGTACTTGTATGGGGCTCTATCAAAGTTCAAAGAAACGTCTGAAGCCACCAATTTACTTACTATATCATATTGTATTTAATATGAAGAAAAACTAAAATGTAAAGATGACAACTTTTGGGTTTACAGGAAGTTGGTGTAAGTGAGTTGCATTGCCCAAAATGTCAAACCATTCCATTTATGCTCTAACGTGTGGACACCTCACCTTACCTTGATACCTTGTCAGGCTCGCTTAGTTTTCTTTCGGGCGTAGTTGGGTATTGCTCACGAGATACTCTCTATCATCCACATGCACACTACTTATCCTGCCTCTCCTATGTTATCCTGCTGTCTTTGCCTGCTGTCTTAACATGTCACCCTACTTTTCCCTCCCTCAGACCAAGCTGCTGACCCAGTACATCCTGAATCTCGGCAAATACGACCAGAATTATGACATCAGAGACCGAACGCGCTTCATAAGACAACTCATAGTCCCCAGCGAGAAGGGCGGGGCCCTCAACAAGTATGCTCGTCGCATCCTGCTGGCCCCCAAACCAGCTCCTGTGCTTCAGTCTGCTTTCAAAGGTAGTTCATACATTTCTAATATCAACCACTTACCCTTATTTTGAAGCATGAAATCCTCTAAATAGCTTGAAAATTTCACATTAGCTGTCATTCTTCTTCTCCTGTGTCTGTTTAGTATTTCATCTCACCAAACACATATTAACTGGACCTTTTTATCTCTCACCGAGTGGCTCCATTTCCAGTAGTATGCAAAGTTGATTCAGGCAGCGAAATTAATATTCCGCTGTGTCTGTCTCTCTGAAGGGCAGTTAGGTCAGACCCCTTTGCCTTGGACTAATGAGATGGGTAAATTATTGAGCTAATGTTAACCTTTTTCAGACACTGAGAGGGAAAATAATCTCTCTCATTTAGCTGTCTCCTCTTCTCTCTCTCCCTCGTTGACAAAAGCGACAGAAACGGCCTCGTGTAGCATTAACATTCAGAGGCGGTTTGCACCTACTGGATGTTTATGGAAAGCATTAACCACTCCTGTCATTCTTAATATTCACGTGTAAAGTTTTTTCTCTCTCTCTCTCTCTCTTTCTCTCTCCGTTTTTGGTTAGCAAAGCAGAGTTTTTAGAGCATGTACCTCCCAGGGCACAGACATTATCCTTGTGTGTTGACCATTAGGGTGAGAGAAAAGGAAATGTGTGTATCCTGGTCATTTGTAATGGAGGAGAGGAAGCCTTAATCTAATATTAAAGTCATCATGTCATTTAGCCTCCTTCACCATTTTCTCAACATTCATCAAATACATTACGGGCGTCCTCGTCTTTCCCCCAATCTCATCTTTCCAGTTTTTTTTGGACTAATTTCTTTACTCTTTTCGTTACTTCCAGATCGAGACCGTTACCAACTGGGAACGCTCTCCCACAGTCTCAATATTAAAGCGACGGGATACCAGGAGCTTTCCGACTGGCCGGCTGTTGCTCCGGACCAGTCTGTGAGGAACGTAGAGGTCATTGAGCCAGTAAGGGATCCACCTTCCTCACTCACTTCTCAGATCAGTTTGTGTTGGAAAAATTAACATGCACACCTATTCACATCACGCTCAAAGACGAGGACTTACTTGATCACTCCTTTACCATAAATTAAAACAATGAGAAAAATTAAGTTGCTTTGTTTTTCAGTGAAAGATTAATATTGATCCTATTTTTTCTCAGAACCAGCTTTAACTTTAAAAGCTTTATCGCTGCTACTTTGTGTGGCAACTAATGATGGTTAAATCACGGTTTTAGTTAATTGACTAATTCCAGAGCATTAAACTGAAGTAGAATCAATCATACAGGGTGAATATCCAGTTTGTCCAGCTCTTAAAACACTGCTAACTTCACATTGAGCTTCTAGAAATATGATATGATCATTCCTCTGAGTAAAGTTTATTTTTAAAAAATGAATGTAATCTGGAAGTTTCCTTATCCCTAAATTATTCATCTCGATTGGCTGTAATGAACAACCCCTCTCTTCCCTCCGCAATATCTGTGTAGGTGAAAGAGTGGGCCCCATTAGTTGGTAAGGCCAAGAAATCCAAATCTGCTGATAAGTTCTACTCAGACGATGAAGAGGAGAAAGAAGAGAAAGGATCTGATAGCAGTGGCAATGAAGAGAGCAGCAGCAGCAGCAGCAGCAGCAGCAGTAGCAGTGGAGGTGTGTGTCTGCCAGTCTGTGTGTGTGTGTGTAATGGTGGATGTTTTTGTCTGGTAGTTTTGATCCTTTTTAGAGAGTAACGAAACAGTAACACTTATTTCCTTATGTTTCGTGTCTGTTAAAACTATAACCATTAAGATTTCAGTTCTTGTCTAGATTTTGCAACTTGCTGCTTACTGCTGGTAACAGCAAGTGCAGTTGAAAGACTACTTTTCTGCATTTATGTTCAAGAAAAAATATATCTATTTCAAACAATGTCCACATACCTCCATGCATCCTGTACGTTAGCATGGTTGTTAAGCCATACATCCACTAGAAGGTAAGTTGAGAGTTTTTGTACAAATTTAATTCCTGTCCATTCTCCTCCCTGCTGTTTTACAGTAACTGTCCCTGTGCATGTGTGAAGTAACTTCATTTAGATGCCTGTAGCTTTACAAACTCGCAAGTCTCCCCTAAAAAAGAAATGTCTTCCTAGTCTTCTAGCTTGAACTATTGGCTACTTCTCCCCATGCTTTCCGGTGGTACTGCTCTGTTTGGTCAGTATAGAGGAAGTGCACAAATACAGACCTAATGACAGACACAATACAGACAAAGTGCTCAGTCTGTTTCTGTATATGGAGCTAACGTTAACCATAAATGAGCCTTATTCCAACTCCAAACACTTGCTGAGCACATGTTTTATTAGAATACAAAAGAGGTGCAATCAATGTATTTGACTTCTTCACATGAAGCAGCAGGAATTGTCTGGTTTGAATAAGCAGTAGCTTAATACAATTCTGATACGTGAACGCGAAGCATGAGATGTAAGGAAAATGCAGGCTATTGATGGTATTAAAACAGGATTTAATTTCATGAAAATACGAGTTAATGTTAATGTGTTTAATATTGTTTGTCTGTGCAGAGTCTGGCAGTGACAGTGAGGAGGAAAGCAGTGAGTCAGAAAAGACCTCCACTGATTCTGGAAAGAGTTCAAGCGGATCTGAGAAGAGCTCCAGTGAATCTGAATCAGCACAAAAAAAGAAGAAGAAGACCAAAAAGGTGGTGCAGAAGAAAAGCAAGCCAGCTGCTGCTCACAGGTACAGTGAAATCCCTCGTGCCTGTTTGACTTTGAAAGCATCATCTCTCTTCCCTATGTATTCGCGGTGTCCATATGTTGCCTGTTTCTTTCAATTTTTCTCTGTCCGGCTCAGCTAATTCGACAGGTGTGTGTTTGTGAAAAGCACCGGCGTCGCAGGCAACAACAAATGTGATGAGTGCTTTGCTGCATCAACCTCCATCTGTTCAAAACTTCAGCCATTTTCTAATCTAGATGGCAACCCACCCTCTGGCAAGATACCTCCTTCTTCTCAGTTGGATCTTTTCTTCCTAATCATGCAAACACTTTCCCTACATTGCCAAACATAGCACGGAAAAACAAAGTCTTGCATCTTCCCTTGTGATACTTTAATCCAGACAAAATCATATTCAGGGAAATAATTCAGGCACATTCCCCTGAATGGACAAAAAGATGGTTTATTCCAACACTTTTTCTTATTTTCCTTTAGTAAAACCTGAACAACTCTTTCAGCTTTTGTTTTGGTTGTATACTTTGTCTAAATATGTTGCAATGGTCTTTATCCAATTTCTAGTTGGGCCTTGTGTGCACCTCTGACCTAAATCTGCAGATCTCTATCTCTTGGTACTGTTATATATGATTTGTCTTTTTGTGGATGGAAATCTTGGGTCAGACAGCTTCAATTATTTACTTTTGTTTCTTGTAAACTTGATGATTAATTCCTATTAGTTAATTTGTTGTATGCAAATGTTTTCTTGCACATCCCGAATCAATTTGGCAGAGACGGCTTGAGCCCCTCAATGAATTAACAGTGTCCATTGAAAGGACGGTTTAACCTGTATAGATGTTGTTGCAGGTTTATGTGCTTATATCCAAGTATTATTCAAGTTAATACCAATAATACATTACAACTTAATATAGGTAATCATTTATTATTAATAAGTTGTAAGAAATGCATTAAAAATTCGGGAATCAATTTGAAAAATTACCTGTAAATTTGTAGTCAAACAGAATATGCTTAACTAAAGGGTTTGAATGGAAGTTTGGCATTAAGTCAGTGGACTGGAATCTCATTCAAAATTGATACAAACATCAAAGGTTTGGTCAATGGATTATTTGGCCAAATACAAGATTCTACCAAATGAGATCCACATCCGTGTTTTCAGATGGGAGAAAGAAACGTATTTATACAACATCAACTCTGTCTGTAGCATATACCCACCTATTGTATCACACTGTAAATACACTCCTCTGTCCACTCTCTCTCACATACACACGCACACACACGCACACACACGCACACGCACACACACAGTCCAGCCTAGCTGCTGGAATGTCGTTACTGTGGGTTCCATTAACAAGCTAATCAAGGAGAATTTTCCTCCTGTAGCGTAACCCACATTTACATGGCTAATGGATAATGACTTTTGATTGGTCATTTAGCAGCCTGGTGTTACCAATGAATGAGATTTAAGTCATTACTACTGAATATGCTCACGCGCACTCTCTTACACAGCGGCAAATTTAGTTTCTTACGCACTCCACTTCATTTACTCACGGACACACAAACTCGCACGGAATGTACCTGATTCTGCTGTGTGACAGGCCGCCGGCTGACCCTGTTCTCTCCATTAGAGAGTATAATTAGAGCAACTCACCCCAGTGCTCCAACACACACAAGTGTGCAAACACACACATACACACTGTAATTAGAGCAGCTCACCCCAGTGCTTCCACAACAAACACAGCATAATGCCCTCATTATGGCCCAGTCATTTCAGGCAGGGCCTAATCAGGCCCACAGTGATTTATATCACTTTTTCCTGTTCGCAGCAAATGAAATCTGTAGGCCAAATTAATACTGGCTTTTCATCATCGCCCAAGTTAAAAAGCCAGTTACCGTCACAATTCCCCTCATTAATTTAACGGCTGAAAATCCCGGGCAAGCAGAGTAAACACTCATTATTGGGACAAATTGAAGAGGGACAGAGCAAGTGAAAGACAGAGGAGAAAGATGGAAGGAATCTTTTTTGAGTGAACGCAACATTAAATTAACTTCACAAACAAAAACACGTCGATCTTTTTACTTCTAACTGCGTCTTTCTCAACCTTCCAGATTAGATTGAAAAGGGGAAAAAGCAAGTTTTCTTTAGTGCCTCCTAGATTATTTGTACAAATAATATTACATGAAAGCTTTTTTATGTAATTGATGTGGTAAAAAGCAATGTTTCAAATAGGGAAGTACTGGTTTTCTCTTCCTTGTATTGATCCCATGTCTGAGGCAGTTTTGTGCTGTTCCTGTGTGTTTCAGTGAGTCCGATGAAAATGGTAACGGACCTGTGGCCAATGCCAGCAGTTCATCCGCTGAAAGCTCCTCCAGCTCAGAGACTGAGTCTGAAGACGATTCTGACTCCGACTCCGCCACAGTGCAGAAGAAGAGTGACGTGAAGTCCAAACCCAAGGTGACATTTTAATTTACTTGGCTGTAGAAAACTTGACTTTATGGTTCCAGGATGAGCAAATGTTTCCACTAAGAAAGGTTTAGTGCATTTGAGGATTCAAATGCAATGAAGATGCAAACCAGAGTGAGCTCAGTCTGTCAGGGTTAAAACTCCCCAGTACACTGATATTCATATTCTAGTGACTAGAATATAAATAGACTGTAGCCTTCATTAGACTGTTGTCTGAGGTGGATACCAGTCTGTTTATCAGACATGTGACTTATTAATCATCGTCCAAAAATTGTCCAACAGAACAAATTTTACATGCATAAAAAAAATAAAATCGTGAGCATTGTGAGAGCTGTGCTTTTTGCGTATTTTCACTAGGATTGATCACGTACACATGTTTAAATCTGGCTCATATAACACATGACTGTCGATCACTGTGTGTTTTTGATTTGTAGAACATACTCAATTAGAAGATAGTTTGGGCTTGTCAGTTTGTTTTGATGGCCGACTTAATTAAAGACGGCTCCAAGTGAATGGAGCACACTAGCACTAAACAATTCATAATCAGAAAAATTAAACAACGCAACAAGTTTATTTCTATAATTTAAATAGGAAACACTTTAAAATTGGCCAAGATGAGCCACAGACTTTATTCCATCAACTGAGCAGAAGTGTTTTAAGATATTTCTGATTTTATTGTTCTTGGTTATCTTGACATTCAGCGCTATCAAAATAGATGAAATTTGTCTGGTTAGAAATACATTCAAATATTGATATGTATGTCGGTGTTTGTAGCCTTGGCAACACATTGCATGCACTAATAATTCATGAACTAATACTATTTACAAAGGTTGTTGATTTATAACATTTAATAGCACTTAACTTAGCAAAAAACACTCTTCTTTGGCCAGACAAGGTAGCTTCTCTTTTGAAATCATTGCCAAATGTTCAATATCTCATTTAAGGTATTTTACAATTTCTACAGAATATCATGCTAGAACTTATGCAGGGAGTTAATGGAGAGACGTTGTTTCAGGAAGTCACTGTCCCTCACATCCACATGTGCAGAGCTTTGGAATCACAATTTGTTATGTGATGTTTTTGCTTCCATCAGCTTTATTTCTTTAATCATCTGCAAGTCTTTCATTCCCCTCATTTTTATCCCTCACCACCTTTTTCTTACCAGTTAGGCTCATCACATCATTTCTCGCCCTCCCTTTCCTTTTCTGCACGATGAAATTCTCATTTCATGCAATTTGTTTTTTGGCAATAGCCTATGAATTATGCATCTCTCTCTCTCTCTCCCTCTCTCTCTCCTCTCTCTCTCTCTCTCTCTCTCTCTCTCTCTCTCTCTCTCTCTCTCTCTCTCTCTCTCTCTCTCCCTCTCCCTCTCCCTCTCCCTCTCCCTCTCCCTCTCTCTCCCCTGCATTCTCTACATTTCTCTGTCTCATGGTCAGACCTCCAATTACTAACAAGGTTTCCGTCTCTATTGCCACCACCAGGCGTCAATCAGAGAAGATCTGATAAGATACGGACGCTAACTTTTATTGTTTGCTTTCTCTCTCATTCCTCACTCCCTCATCTGTCCCGTTGTTCTTTTTCGTGCCGTCTGCTCGGCCCGGAGTATGCAGAGTGGAATTTTATGGTTCTTTATGTGACGTGAATGGCGCCCTGGTTGGTTAGGGGTGTGTGGAGAAAGGGTGATAAAAGCACTCGTATGTATAAATGCATTTTTATTGGGCCGGTTGTGGTGCGAGATAGAGGCGTGTGTTGCAATTCCCACAAGTCAACACCTGACAAGCCCGGCTCAGTCGCATGAGGCGGCGTGAATCGGTTGTGACGCGACACTGTGCATGACTTGCCATCGGAAATTTCAGACATGTTACATATAAATGTGGAGTGCCCGGTTTTGGGATGAATGTGTCGTGATTTTGAAAGACTGTCGGCGAAATTGAGACATTTCATACACGGAACCGCACAACACTCAACTTGAGTACCCTTCTTTTGAGGTGTCATTTTTCTGCCCGGTCCTATTTCCTTACATCCTCTCCTGTTGTCTGCCTTTTAGGTGGAAGGGAAGTCCAAGAAGGAAGTCTCTCTGCTGGATCTTGATGACTGTGAGTTTCGCTCAAACATTTATCAAAATAACCACTTCAGCAGAGGGTTGTAGTTTTTAATGTGTGATGTAAAGGGGTCTCCTATCATGACAAATTTACAAAGAATTACCACTTAACTCAGCAGCTCCAGTCTTTTAATCTAGTTTAGTTTGTTGATTACATTTTCAGTTTTTTAAATTATGTTCACAAACCCGATTTTTATGCGCAGCATGCAGTGAAAAAGCTCCAATAAAAAATAACATGAAAAGACAGAGGAAGTTGACAAACTCCTATAGAGGAAGCATCTATGTGCTGCTGACCCAGAAAGTTTCCTCTTGAGGCCAAAAACGAGCTAATATGAGAGTGAATATTGGGTTTATTTTTGTCACATGGCCAAATGGGCAGGACTGAATGAAGGCCTGAGTTTCTCCATGTCTGCTTAATGTCCAAATGTACAATTTTAAATTCAAATTCCACAATAACTTGAGAGGGCAGGGGTAAACAGAAATGTGTGACACTTCGATGAAAATGTTTCCCTTTTATAGTTTAACTAAAACGTTTTACAGGTTTTTTTCTTTCTTTGGTTAAGAATGCAAATATGGGGCTCATGTGAAATTCAATACCTGACCTTGAGTCATAATATAATAATAATCAGTGCCCCCATATGAACAATGAACAGAGAGCATACTAAAACCAAATGAAAATATTCAAATTAAAAGGCTCCAAAAGTGTTTGTGTCTTCAGTTTTTTTTTCTCCAACCTCTAAGTGACCCCAAAAATGTATTTGTAACCTTTGGCGCTCACCAGTGTCAGTATCAACAAGGACACAGTGGTATATGGCAACATGTGCCGAAGCTGTATTGTAGCTATAGAAGGCTTAAAAAGTGTCTGTCTTGAGCCTTTGTTTTCTTCTCGTTCTTCAGTTTCTCCGGCAGCGACAACCAATGCACCAAAGTCCGCCGTCCTCTCCTCGAGCCTGCTGTCCGACCTTGAAGGCCTGTCCCTCTCCAACGTTTCCCCCGACATACAGGTTAGTATACTGGTGTGTGTCTGCATTAGAAAACACACAGGATGACATTTCCTCCATCAGCATGTGTGGAGAGTCAATTGTGCCTTTCTGCCTGACACTGACAGAACAGCAGAGCAGTATATGAGATGGTGAAATGAGCCTCTCTCCCTTGAGGAACATTTCTGCTCCAGATGCCAACTATTGACCTTTTCTGCCTTCTTATATTTATAGCCAGTCAGGACGGTACAACTGCTCCGCCTGTTTCCTGTATCTCTTATAGTCTGTCTTTCTCACCCTCACAGTCTTTTGCTCTTCCACACCCTTGAACTCTATTTCTGCGTGTCATATAAGTCCATCCACTCCGTATCTCTCTCTCCGCTTCTCTCTCACTCTCTCTCATCTCTCCTCTCTGGCACCTTCCATATCTCCCTGTCAGATGTTGGGTCCCTTGTGTCTCCGTGTTGTGTATATCTGATGGTTGACCTTTCCTAGTGTGACGGCTCCTTTCTCTCTTCAGCATGTGAGCGGCTCAGTGTATTTTATATCTTGTCGTTTCCCCCGTGAGGGAAATGTCCAGACCATTCTTTCTGCCGTTGCTGTATCTATTTTGTGTTTCACGGTCAGGTCTGTGGTGCCTCTGCTGTTTGAAGATCTCAAATCAGAAAAGCCTACAAGTTTCAATCACAATATTGATTTGTGACTCGTGTTTTTTCAGCATGCACACAAAAGAGCCTTTATTTTAGAATTTATTTGAATTCAGTTGAATGTCTTCTGCTGTCACTAAATTATTTTTATTGTGGTTTAATTTGTATATAAATATAGATTTATTTGTTAAAAATAAATATGTGATAAAACTGAAAAATTACTTAATATTATCACAATTACTTCTATAAAATGTAATTGTTTTCTCCAAAGAACAGTACCCAAATCATCTGTATCTACAACAAAAAAATGTAACAGTTAACTGATCATCAAAATTACTTATTAATCAATGTATAGTTTAGGTCCTAAATCAAAAATTTTGGTAACGTGAGACTGGGAAATGTGATATTTTAGGTCTGAGATTTACCAGTAATGTCTTTGTTCTCACATTCACGTTTCACAGTGTGTGTGTTTCAAATTAAGTTTGTACCACTTTCTGTTTGGATCATCACCAGAATATCGATGATTTTTCCTAAGAATATTTTGATGAGCATAAATCAATAACAGATGGCTGGACGATCTCTGCATCTTGCATCAAAACAAAGATTAACAATTCATATTTTGTCTTTTTGTCTGTCAGTATTTATGTTATGTATGTAGTGCAGATCTCATATTTGTCCAAGAGGGCTTTTTCAACCGAAGTGACGCATGGTGGCCTTTGTACTGTTTAAAAACAGGAAGAGAAACTACAACAGAGCAACAGAGGAAGGATCCATCTCGTAGGACTCGGACATTGAAAAGGTGCCATGTCTAAAGAGAAGTCACAGTAGAAACGACTGTACATTAAAAACAGACTTCGCTTTTGTGTCTGATAACTAAAGACAAGGCAGAAGTTCTTGTAGTGTAATTCCGTTGAGGGCCAGCAGAGTCTGGCTAACAAAAAATCTCTGGCTCCATAGAGTGCCATACAAAATCTCATAAAATACTCAATAACGTGTCATTAATGCTGTCATTAGCTAAATTCACTCCCTCCTATCAGTGTTCTGGAGGGTGATCTGAAAATAATGCCACAATTAATATATGTTATGGCTCAAAGAGCAGTGGGAGTAGAAGTACATCTACGTATTAAAGCAATTACAATTTATTTTGGGGGAGAAATCTCATTCTTGCCAAGAGTTAGATTAGAGTATTGACACCACTGTCACCTTTTGAAGGGTTTAGATGAAACTGCAGCCAACAGCCAGTTTATTTATCCTAGCATAAAGACTGGAAGAAGTAATGAACAGCTTGGTTCTGTCCAAAGGATAAGAAATTCATAAGCAGTTGAAGAGCTTGAAGTAGAAGTATGAAGGAGTAAAAGCTTCATGTAAACGTGTGGGTGTTGGGCAGCACCATGTTAATGATTCTTTCAAAGTATGTACTCACTTCTAATTGTGAATAGTTTGTTAGCATGCATGTAGATGAATGTGTAGCCGCTGCTGCAGGGCGTGAGCGGCCTCCACACTGTCGAGTGGCCAGGTACTCTAAATTCTGAATCTGCTCGTCAGTCCTGCCCGCCTGTCAGTCAGTATGATTGACAGCTGCTCTCATGCCAGCGTTTATGCAGCGCAAGTTAGTTGTTAGTCGCCCTCCTCCTCCTCTTCCTCCTCCTCAGGTGAAGGCCAGGGTGTAATAGAGAATAGAAATGCAGATTAGAGCAGGGAACTTTTTGCACATCAACATCTGATTTAGAGTAAATTCTATGCATAAATACATGATGGGCATCGGGATTCATAGACGAGGGTAAATAACCTCACCTTTATTCACACACGCCCCTCCTCTCCGCATGCACACTCTTACATATAAGCTCTCTCTGTCACACACACACACGCACGCGCGCACGCACACACGCAAGCACACACACACGCAAGCACACACACACGCAAGCACACACACACGCAAGCACACACACACGCAAGCACACACACACGCAAGCACACACACACACGCTGGTCCCAGTGTCATTTCTATTTCTCAGCAATCTGCCCACAGAGGCAGCGAGTCTGTCTCAGCTGAGCGCTCGGGCCCTTTTAGAGAATTACTGCATGGTTATCAAAGGCATTTAGATTAACCCTGGTCACTGTCTTTGACCCACCTCCTCCTCTGTCTCCTCCTCCTCTCCCCGGTTTCTGCATGCTACGGCTCTCTCTAATAACATTTTGACATTAGGATCTCTCGCAAATGCCTCTTAAATCCCCCCCCCCCCCCACCCTCCCACCCTCCCCAAACCTCTTCCGTCCCCTGTCCGTGTGTGCGGCGGGTCGGCTGAGGCTGATAACTTTTCATTCATAATTAGCAGTCAGCGAATGGGACTGCGTTGGGGGGAAATTGAACTGTCAGCGGCGGGGCGCAGGGTGTTTGACCCCATCACGCCCAGAGGGGGCCATCATAATTTGTTCATTTGGTGTCCATCAGGCGGGCACCAGCTCAGCCCCTCCTCCTCCCCCGTCTCCCTCCTCACCCCTCTGACCTCCCCCGTAGCGGGCGCTCTGGGTTCACGCCTAATTATGAATCAGCAGAAGGACCCCGAGCACCGAGAATATAGCAGCCCCTGCCCTCCAAACCTGCCGCTGCCACTCAAACTGCAGAGATTGCCTCTTAAATAGGAATAAATGCCCACACGGAAATAGCCAGTCAGCGCTGCGGCCTACGCAGCTATTTGGGAAATATTTGTGTTTTGATGCAGCTGTTGCAACATCTCTTTCTTATTAACTATAGTTCCAGTAACCATGTGAGAGCAGCTTTCTTGTCTCTGTATGTGTGTATCCATCACATAATTATAAAGAGGTTACAATTCCATTAGTAATTTTTCTAACATAAGTAAAAATAAATCTGACAGTTTAGTTAATTGTTTTCTGGTGAAATTTACGTTTTCAAGAATTTTCTTGAAATAAACAAAATGAGGGATTACTTTTGGGGGTAAAAAGACACGAAATGTAGTAGAAGAGACGTATTAAGTTATAGAAAATGTTTTTTTTTTTATCAGACTGGTAGTGATTAACAAAAGCAACAAGAATAATGAGCCTGTGATTCTTAGGCAAAACAATCGCTTGTTACAGCTTCTCAAATATGAATTTATACAGATTTTCTTAGTTTGATGGTCACTTGACTAAATTAATAGTAGTTTTTGGGCATTATTCTTATTAATTAAATAATTTTATAACAAAATGATTCGTTAATTAAGTAAGACAATAATCAGCAAATAATAGATGTAAGCAGTTGCAGCTAAAGTGCATATCATGCTAATACAAAAAAGTGTTGTCACTTTGTTAAGAAGCCTTGCAAAGCCAGAGGAAGGACGCTACTGTTTCTGAATAACAGTCCTCTATTATTGCTAATGTTCTTTAATGGAAAATTTCAAAATTAATCATTTTAGAACATCTAATTTGCCAACAAATTAGCGTAAATGAACTAACCTCTGTCTTCGTGCGCTGGAGAGACTTCTTGTTACATTAAAGTAGTTTTAAAAAGGCTGTACTAACATTTATTTAATTCAATTTGCTGTCAAGGTCTTTGTGATGCCCCTCAATTAATTGTCATCTTCTGACTGAAGGGAACAATTAGGCCCTAAAGTCAAACACATGTCCCTACCTTCATCCACACAACTCTTGTAGAGCATAATGAAATCCTGTCCCTGCTTTCGGAGGCAGACGGTGTCTGAAAACCAGAAATGGATTTTCAATATATATCCATACATCTCTGTACTCCCCGCACCCCGCTCTGTTAGATTGGCCTTCCTGTGCATACGGCCCAAGGCTGCATGGCTCCTTTTAGCCTTTTTTGAATATGTCAGCGGGATTTTCAGGTCATTTGCCAGAGAGGATTTTCGGGAACGTAGCGTCCGGCCCTGAAGGTGACTGGTGTCTGTGTCATCCATCACAGGGGCTTCCTTTAAGTTGATGCATAATAGAGCCTCTCAATCAACTTCCTGCCTCATTGTCACCTCCCTCTTTCCTGTCCAGGGGAGCCAAAGGGAGGGAAAAAAAAACAGAAAGAGGGACTGACAAGAGGAGTCAAGGTTACATCCCTCTTATTCTCTTATTTACACTTGAGGTGTTATGGTCTCGTGCTTCGCAACAAGACAACAATGGATGGAAGGGTGAAGGGGCTTGTGTGGGCACTCGTGTCAGGCTTTAACTGTCCGCTGTGTCAAATTGGTGATAATAAGCAGTTTGAAGCCTTGTCCTGTCTCTCCCCCCCCCCCCCTCTGCTCATGTAGCTGCCTCCTGCTCGGGGCGCGGCGACAAGACAGGACCTTGAAGCAGGATGTGTCTGTCAGGGAGGTAAATCTCCGTTGTGATGGGGTGGCAAACATTACGGCCAGCTTTATCGACACCGACTGCTCTGACACATCCAAAAGTGGCCCAATAAATTTGCAGGCTGCCGGTGGCGTGACGGGCGCTCGCGAGGGCGTAGTGGCGTTACAGCACAGCGGCAAATGTTTGTTTGACCTCCTCCACAGACACTGGGCCGGGTCTGGGCACAGGAGACACTGCTAGTCTGTCAAGGAGATGAAGAGATAATGTTGTTGATTGGGTTTATTCTGTATCTGATACGACTCACGCTGCCTGTGGTTTACTCTTTGTTAAATGCTGGTGCCTCTATGACACCTGAACTCAACTTAAGCTTACGTTGCATCATAAAGAGACGTGTTTCTGTTATTTAGCCTATACCCCCATTGATATTCATGGGGTGCACAAGATGATCAAATCATGTGAATCTTCAACAAACAGTGATTGGGTGACATTATAACCTGTGTGAAAGGAGGATTTATTGCAGCACTCTTGTATTATACTTTATTATATTTAGCAGGGTGTACCTAATACACGACAATGCATTCATAAAAAGGTCATTTGGAGAAAGGGAAGTCAGGCACTGTTGATAGACTGTTGATTTGAGAAAATGGTTATACGTCACTTTTGGAGTTACACAGGACTAATCATTTGTAATGGGAACTTTGCAGCCATGGTTTAATATTAAAGGTGTATTTCACTATTTTACACATAATAGTCTGTTTACTATCTTGGAGAGGCTTTATTGGGCCTGTGAAATCAGTGGTGTGATGTCTTGTGTTGCTCTGCAGGAAGTTTTTGGTAAGAAAATAACCCAGATAAGTTTTTGAGACTAGATGAAACAGATATTTTCAACCAGGAAGTGTAGAGTATTAAAGATTTGGGCATGCAACAGGCAAGGAAGGCGAAATGAAAGATCCTATTGAGTTGCATGATGGGAAACGTAAGGTCCAGGGAGGAAAAATTATCATATCATGGCTTTGGTTGTTACAAGTTTAGCCACTGCTTCAAGCCATTTAATCTTCTGTTGGGTTTCTCTTTATCATTTTCTGTTATGTATCTACCTGTCAATCTGAAGTTATTGACAGAGGTTCATTGTTGATGAACTTCAGCATTCCTTGTAGAAAATAAATTCAAACTGATCACAAAAAGACTATGTTGGTGTTTGGCGAGTGCATAACTTTGCCAAAAGTGTTTTTTAAAAATGTTGGAATAACCATCCTGGATTGGCCCGTTAGTCTGGTTCTGCTTGAAAACGTAGTGTGTTCCTCCTCGGGTCTCGTCCCTGGTAGACAATACAATAAACTAACCATAATAAGTAACATTCTCCTGTTTCATGATTAGATCAGTAAATATTTGAAATGGTATTGATAATATTAAAGAAGACTCTGACCTTATCACCTCAGTGTTAGTGAGTGTAAGTAAGTGAAAGTGTTTCAGGCATTACAGTTTTTCCGATCATTAAATTAAGAAACCTGTTGCATTGTTCTTGTCTCGCTGCTACAGTACAGTGATGGCGAGTGTTCGATCTCCCCTCAACAATCTCACCCTCCAAAATGAGCGCGCTGGAACCTCGGCTCTGCGGCACGTCTTGCACGTCAAACCGATTCCTCTTCCTCACACGCTACACGACAAGTCTGAGGACACCTCGAACATTTTTCACCCGAGTCAGAACAGGGGGGGGTGGCGCTACATTCAGCTTCAACAAAACAACACGCACTGACACCACTCAACCCTGTGAGCCGTACCATCATGGCTGCATGTTTCCACTGTGTTTCTTCATGTTATATACTTAGTCATATTCAATTAGCGTAATTACTCAACACACATCGCCTCTTCCTGAAGTCTGTTGTTAACGGGAAAGTTGTTTTTACTACTGCCTGTATACAACTTCATGATATGTCCTATTATTTTTGCCCACCAGTTCGTTTTTGTCTTTGTTCTACTTGTGTAAAAAATATATATATTTGGCACTGAGAAGGGATTTTTTTTTCATTTTTTATTTCAGTCTCTTAACTCATGCTCATTTGCACAACGATGTGTTGGCCCTGTGTCGGCGTGTGAGTACACTCGAGTGCTAAGTGTTTTAGAGGGTGTGAAACGGCGTTATCCATCCTGGTGTTTAAAACTAATTAGTGCTGCCACTCAAAACAGAAGAACCTCTCTGACTTACTGAGGAAGAAGGAACTGCACATGCTTGGCGTACTTTTGTGATGATTTGTATTGGTACGGCAGAGGCATGCCTCAAGTTTATACCTATTATGGGAATATTCTCATATATAAATATATTTAGATAGCGTGTTGTTGTGTCGCATTGTGTGGGCAGACCCGGTCTGTCTTGCAAGAGCTGACAGGTGCCACCGTCAAGTGGAAAAAAAGAAACGCCACCAAGTGTGAACCAAATTCATCGGAGTGATGAGAATTTAAAAGATATTTCATGAGAAAAAAAATACTCCACCACCTTTCTTTTCCACACCTCTCAGAGGTAATGTAGTTTCCTGCCTCTGAAAAGGTAAAAGCCCCTTTTAAAAAGGGCTGCGAGTGGCAGGTCTGGCCCGTGCAGGCACTTGTGCTTCTATTCATTAGAGCTTGTTTTTATTCAGCCGGGTTCGACCGAGCATCCAGCCCATTTCCATCTAACTAAGCTGATTTGGAACATTTCTTAAATGGGCCCCTCTTTACCCTACAGAGTTAATGAAGGGAGGGGTGGAGGTGGAGGTTTTATCAGCCAACAGTCTGTCCCTCGCCACAGAAAAGTGCTGCATTCTGGCTGCTGATTGGACACAATGAATTGCATGAATATATGGGATGGAAAGAACGGGGATTCTTGTATTAATCTGTTCTCTTGTGTGGATGCATTTGCACTGTAATGCACAAGGCGTCCCTGGATATTGTGTTGATGTGGAGAGCGCTGAGCTCCTGTGCAATGTTCTGTATGTCTTTTTTTTTATATATATATTTCTGTCTTTTCTACTGGTCTAAGCCTGCTTTTGTCAGCAGTAGTTAATATTTCATGGATCAATCCCAGCTTTTAATGACAATAATGATGATCATATAGGATTATCAAGAAGTTATAGTCAGCATTGTTTGTTTGTACTACTACAGCACAAAACCCACTCCCTGTTTTTCATGCGTTTTCTCAGGTCACCACTCCATCTTTCGGCCCTGTGACAACCTATGAGCTGCTTCACCACATGACGGGAAAAGGTCTCTCAGCCAAGTACCACTTCCCCAGGCAGCCTTGCCTTTACCAGCCCAGTATGGTGGCGGTGCAGGTCGTACTGACCAACGGCTCGGATCACAGCCTGGAGGAGATCCATATAGGAGACAGAAACTCTGCCAGTCTGAACATCCACTGCTTCAACACCATCGGTGAGTACAGGTGTCGCACGTCCGAATTAATCCACTGTTCCCTCAGCAAAAAGACAGAGGGGTTGTGTCCTCACATATTCATTTGTGTTGTTGATATTCTGATCACCCCTTGTCCTTGGTGAATCTGTAACTCACTGACTCAAGTGTGCAGCATGAATAAAGTCTTCTGCAGTATTTCCTCTGTCATATTTCCATTTTTGGAAATATTTGAAGAATATTACACAGATTACCACATTTTAAAGCTAAAAGTCTGATATTGCGAAATAAAGAAATCCTGCTGATGTATGTCATTCCTTTATACTAAGCTTGTGTCCTCAATGTAAACTATAACAAATACATCAATGAGCCACACTGTAGCACCAGGTAACATGTTAATTAATTATCATGAACATGGGCGATGTAGTTTATTCTGAGTCCAGCCCACAACCATGTGCCCTCTGCTGTCAATATTACATTGATAGTGAGTCCCAGCTGCCGCTTCTACAGAGCACTGGTCACCTGGTTATTAAAAATTTGAAGATGAACAGTTAAGAGATATGCGTTTCTTTCTGAAAGCAATAGTTTCCTTGGTATAAAAAGCCTATCTGCTTATCACTAAGCACTACTTCACATTACCCCTTGACTTAACACTATCTAGAATAAGTGAATAAAGTCAATTTAAATAGGCATTATTAATCCAGTGGTGATATTTAATCTTTTATCTCTGTGTGTCAAGTTCTTATTTAAACAGATATAATATAATTGTTAGGTGTATTTTTTGGCTGGAGAGCTCCCACACGATCTCATTTCCTCTCTTTATTTTATAAAAAGCCACCGGACTGTTATTATTGACTAAGTGTCAGACCTCAAACATGCTGGGTGACAAGTGGGTCAAACTCCAGCATGACCTCAGTTGTGTGTTTTTTGGATTTAAGTCGTGACACAACACATTTTCTTCCCCTCCCGTGTAATGTAAACAATCACATTTATTTCAATCTGAAGTTTCTCCCTTTCCTCCACAATGGAGCTCTGCCTTTACTATGATGGTTTTTCAGGCAGATATTAAATGATTATTGTGTTATAAAAAACCTATAAACCTGATGGCTGTCAGCCCAGCAAATAGCCCAATCCCTATTCGGCTAATCCCTGTGCGTTAGTATCGATCAGGACCGACGGACACAGACTTCATATTTCTTGTCACACTGTGGTATGATCGTTACACTGAGTATAATATAAGGCTGAGAGCAGTGCTCCCACAAGATTTTCACACAAACACACACACACAGCCGGGCAGTGTGCGGTGGAGCACATTAAAACTGTCAATTGCAGGGGATTGATTGGGCATTGAAGGAACTCAAGCAGTCAAACAGTGGCTAATTTGGATCGATTGAGCCCGGCTACTGTGAGCGTGCGGCTGGAGTTGATTTGGCTAAGTTGCAGACGATGAATACAGACAAAGCTTTATGTTGTGTTGTGTATTAGATAAGGGATAACACAAACAGGTTTGTATTTAATAAGAAATATTGCACCGTGCATGTACGAGGTGCCAAACTTCCCAGTTTTGCTCGTCGCCATGTTAATGTCTATTTAACACATAATTTTACTGTTTAAAATATGAAGTATTTGTGATTGTGTCACTGCTAATGTCATACAATGGGTCCGTAAATCAATTAACAAATTATTTTTGTTTGTTATGAAACCAGATTTAAATCTGCTTAATGATTTACCAAATAGCACACACTCATTTTATCAGACCTCTAAATACGCCTGATTATCTTTCTCATTGAGATCCATACAGTATTCGCTGCGAAATGGGGGGAAATTAAAAAAGAAAAAAACGACAGGATCCGCTCCCTTTTCTTTTGGATCCATCCAAAAAATAGAATGGGTTCTGTCTTTCAACAAGTTTCCAATAAATCTGATTTGTTGTTCCTGCATAATCCTGTTGAAACCCAAACAAACTAACAAATGAACCAGGTGAAAGCTTAACCTGGCGGAGTTTATTAGCTATGTGAGTTTTCTGTGTTTTTAAAGGAGAATTCCAGTTTATTACATCATGGCTTTTAGTTGACCTTGATCATTTCTGTTTTAAATAATATTATTACATTAATAACTTCCTGCTTCAATTTAGATGCACCAAACTAACAGTAGCTGTGCACATTGCACACACAGTTTTTCTTTCTAATAAGCGATAATTACACTTTTCGGTGATGTTGATAATATTGATTGACAGCCTGTATATCTTTTCTTATGAGACACTGTTGTTCTCAAACTACAGCACTTTGGTGAGTTCAAGACTGTTTTAAATAAGTGATGGAAATCATTAAAAACATGACAGTAAGACCCGAGTTATAATAAATCAGATTGCATAACTCGTTTCAAGTAGCAGCTTCTAAAAACCCTTCCTGAAAGCAGAGCAGAAGACTCAGCAGTTTTTGAATTGACTGCAGTGTGACTCACTATTTTAGAACTAACATTGAAATAGCAAAAGAAGAAAGATTGTTGGTTTACAGTGTGAACAAAGGTCTTTAACCCCTTGTTGAATCTTCACATTTATTCTTGAAACACCTTTGACTTCAGATGACATTCCAAATTTTTTATCTTGTAGTATATATATATTGACACAGAAGACCAGGGAGTAGTAACAAAGACAGTGTGAGAGAAGCTGTGATGGCTGGATTAGGAGTGAGTCCATGATGGCTCTGTTTTCAGAGGGTTTCCTCTGGAGCCTCCTATCTGCTCCGGCTTTAGAGAGAGTTATAGAGTAAGATAGCCCTGCTCCACGGAGAGGAGAAACGCAGGCCGACTGGGGGAGCGTGGAGGATGTTTCTGTCTGTCTGTGTTCTTCCCATCCTTAACCTCCCCCCCACCCTCCTCCTCCCCGTCCTCCTCCTGTGGCATTCAGCTGTCCAGACTCCCTCTTCAGCGTTTTTTGGCTTTACTTAACTCTCTTTTTCGAACTCGCGTTTCTCCCACTCCGTCCATCTCCCTTACCGCGTCTCTCCTGATGCTGATGCCCTCTTTGACAAGCCTGTAGTTTTGGAAATATGCTAGTCCTTCATGTGTGTTTTTTTTCTTTCCTGAGGCTAGAGGTGTGGGGAATGAGATTGAAGGATGGATTTCTCACACGCGGTGGCCTTGCTTTGTGAAGTAGAAAACACAAGTGCTGTGGATGCCTGTCTGTTCCACTCTGCTGCTGCCCTCCCCCCCGCTGCCTCCCCCCCTCTCCCTTTGCAGCTCCATCCCTCCAACGCGATGCACACTGTGCCCTTGTCACTCACTCTTCCTTTTCTCCTTTCCTCCCCTCTTTTCCATGTTCAGAGCGACTGGAGCCCGAGGCCTCAGTGACGGTTTCCATGGGTGTTGACTTCAGCGACTCGACGCAAGCAGCCAACTTCCAGTTGTGGTAAGACGAGCTGACATCCGCTCATTTCAAGTCAGGTGTTTTTCCCCCCTCAGATTTTCAGGTGTACATCTTTTTCACCTGGTACCCTCTGCTACACATCTCTCTCCGTCTCCACCATCACATCTCCTTTATGTTTCTCTTAAGTCCATTTGTTTTCTCTTTTCTCTTGGTCTTTGTTAATTCTCCTTTTCCTACCCGCTCTGTGCCAGCACTCCCAGGTGAGACATCAGCCACAATTGATCCCGGTTCACTGGGATAACAATTATTCCTGCAGTAATCAGCCCCAGCCTAAATCAACCTGCTGAATGCCATTGGCACCGCTGCTCAGCCGATCAATAACCTTATCAGAAAATCTGTTCGGGATGGGGGAATCAATCCGGCCCAAAATGCCATTCACAGAGCGTGGTTTGCAAAGCAATCAGAATAGAAACATTTCATACACAAACAAAGCATAAACACACACACTCTCACAAACATTATATACGACACATGTTGTTCTGTATTCATCCAGATTAAGATGAGTTGTAAATCCAGAAAATCAAGTCATAAATTACAAGCTTCCTGATTACCCCTTTACTTTAGATATTCTCAAAATACATCACTATTCATGTACTCTTGTTCTTTCTCCCTCAGCACCAAGGAGGACCAGTTCAGTGTGTCCATCCAGCCGGCTGTAGGAGAGCTGTTTATGCCCAGTACCATGACAGAAGAGGACTTCTGTAAGGAGCAAGGTGAGTTCACTTTAAATATCGTCATTATTACTAAATATAAACTGGAATTGTACCAATGATACTGAAATTATAGCAACTAGAATGTCACTCAGTAGACTCTGCAGAGATTTTCTGAGAAATCAACGACAATGTTGGAAAGTGTCCTTTCCCGCCCCCTGACCTGGATCCAACCACAATTTGATGAGCTCTCCTTGGCGGAGGTTATAATTGGCTGGTAGATTGATCAGTTCAGCTCTGGTAATGAAGGAACATGTCACTCAATGTTACTTCTGGTTCATTTACATGTTTTAAACTGTGTTTCAACGCAATGGAGCTTTATGGCACAGATAATTAAATGTTATCAGAATATACCATAAGAAATATTAAATATCGCCAGATCTATTATCTAAAGGTGATAGAATTGTAACAGATGAAAAATACATTTTTCACACAATCTCCCTTTAAATCTAATATTAACACCGTCATGTTTTTCTTCTTTATTGTCTGCAGTTTTCATAAATGATTTCTACAAAGAAATAAAATCAAATCCCAGCCTGCCTCTAAACATTTCCTCACCCGTAACTCATTAGAGCAAATTGCTTTCTTCTTATGAGGCACTTAATGGTATTTCCAAAACAAACCTCCCAAAGCACAAGCACACACACCTGTAGAGCGGCGTGCGGTGGCAGCCATTGAGAGCAGAGAGCGCACTCGTATCTCAGCCATCAGTGTGCTCTTTAAGTGCCTTCTAAATGCTGGTTCCGCCTTAATTAATCTGCATTCACTGTGTTCCGAGCTCTGCTGAATACAACTGGCACTCAGACAAGAGTGGATTGAACGGAGAAGAGCAAGTTGCCTCACTGGACCCTTTTCTCTCTCTCGAGCACGATGCCACATTGTAGCAATTGAGTGAAGTTAATGAATTCTTTCATTTAACAGGTTTTCATCATATTTGCCTTTTAAGACCTCTTTTATTTCTACCAAACTTGTGCACATTTATCTCCATTCTTTTTTAAATAAATTCTTGTTCATTGATAAGAACACTGTAATTTTCTTTTTTTTTTAACTTTATTTGCATTACTGATAGATGCACCATTTTGTTAGCTTTTCCGATTTTGATGAATCATTAAATGCTATTTTAACGTGTTCTGTTAGTGTCAGCCCAGAAATTAGGAGTTGTAATTTATTTCACGGTAATACAAACGCACAAGCATACATTTGGTCTTGATTTAAACTATGCAAATACTTTCAATTTACAGTCGTAACTGAATTTAGCCTTAGTTCTGGTAGGTCTCTGTTCTGTGGTTAAACGTTTTTGCATCTCCTCAGGTAAGCTCCTGGGCATGAATGAGACCTCGGAAACCATCACCATGGCAACAGCAAACACCTCCAGCCAGTCCATCAGCAAGCATGTCCTGTCTGCGGCCAACGTCGGAGTGGTGTCGTCCAGCCAGAACAACATCCACAGGTGAGATGTCCAGAAATGTGTTGTGTTTTTGTCATGGCGAGGTTAATTATATATATTGTTACTGCTCCTCACTGGGATCATAAGTGTAACTTTATGGATTGGGAACATTTTCATTCTTCAAATAAATCATTTTAAATAGAGAATAAATAAATAGATAGGAAAGAAAAATGTAACCTGATGTCTTGGAGATACGTGGTTTCCCAAGGACAAAATTGCTAAAATATACTGTATTTGTTATCTGACTGCATTCATTATCCAGGTTACTGTTATGTAGATGATGTGCAGCTTGAAGGGAAGTATGGGATGTTTTTTCCATGTCTTGACAAGCATTTCACACTAAGTGATTTACTATTTCCTGTCATCTATTGGAAAGGTTCACCCACAGAGCAATAAGGAAAGGAGGGATGATTTCCCAGTGAATGACACAATTCAGTAGAATTAGTTCTGTTAGGTTATCAAATGAAAACGGATGAGGAATTGAATATTCTATATTTCAATTTGTTTCCCTTGGTATGTTTGTGAACTACAGTTTGTTATCTTAACTTAATATAAAAACTGAAAACATGGTCAGACTTGTAGCCTGGCTCAGGCCAAGCAAAATCCATCTTCTAGCACAAAGGTGTGATGTTGTGTGGCATTAGCATTATGCCTCAGCCCACTGTGAAGCTCTACTCTTTATAAAAAGGCCATTTTGTCCTTGATAAACACATTTTTTTTGTACGATATTACATAATACATGTCAAAGTCTGAAGTAAATATCAAATTATAGTTTTATTAAATCAGCTAAATCCTGCAAGTGTGCGAAATACGTTAATGGAAGTTAATTAATAATAGAAAATAAAAGTGTAAACTTATTTCATTGCATGTAAACACAAACTCAACCCTAGAGATATGTGTGTCAGCAGGAACAAGATTGATGAACAAACCCTCACATCAGGAGAAATAGTAAAAACAAAGATCCCACTTTGACGCTGTTCCGAGAGTCACCGATAATTTTATACATGGACTTTGTTTCCCGTGTCAGAGAGCGATAAGATGAATGGTCCTGGCTACACGTGCCAGTCATAATTGCGCTTTACGTGGAGTTTAGTCAAACGGTGCATGTGCGTGTATCAGAGAGTGAAAGTGCCTGTGTTCCTGATCACCCTCACACACACATGCCAGGGGAATGCCCTGAGAAGCCTGGCTGTGTAATTGGTGTACACAGAGTGTGCTAATGAGCTTCCTCCTCTGTCACGCACACCCGAACACCTGATAGATAATTACACCTCCCTCTCTCCCTCTGTTTCCTGCTCTCGCTCTCTCACTCTCTCTCTCGCCTCATCTCTGCACCCCACCCCCCATCTGTCTCTCCCTCCATGCCGCTGTCTCTCTTTCACTTCCTCTTTGTCTTTCACTCCATCCCTTCGCGCCACAATCTGTCCTCCTCCTGCTTGTCCGTCTCTTTCCGTTCGTCTTTGGTGATAATTTCTTTATAGATTTAGCTTGAATTAGAGGATGTAGGAGACTGGGACCGCGAGGAAGTCAGAGTGGGGGATACAAGAAATAAGGAGACCACAGCACAAGGGCACAGAGAGCTGAAAGAGTGAGAGGAGATCAATGTGAGCCAGTGGGAGAAGCTGGCATCCAATAAGCCCATACTTCATTCAGAATAACCAATAACTCAAATGACTCCAGGCCATCAATCTCCCTCCTGCTTCAGTGATGGCTAAAGAGGACGACAGTCTCCCAATGTTACCCTGTAGTCTTCGAATAATAAAGACACTCTCATATTGTCCGGTTGTGTCCATGCCACTTATTGGAAGTGATGGAGTTACTCACTGAAAAACTCCTGTGTTTGTCTCCTCAGACTGAAGCAGCAGGTTTGACAGCCTTGTCTTTGAGAAATGCGAAGGAAGCATGTTTTGGTGCTTTTATGTATCATTTATCCAGAAGTTCCTCTACATCTCGTCCATCTATGGTTTAGATTCGATGCCATCCGCTGTGCAGGTTCATGATGTTTAATTTAAGGTGATCAAATAATTTACTGACTTTATTACGTCTCCCAATTTGTTTGTTTGTTTTTAGTTAGCATGATTGAGCTAACCCTACCCTGGGATGGATTACCACCGGACTTCGGATTTGGATTAGGGTGCGGATATTTTTTTCTCATTCATTAATATTGTGAGAATAATTTCTCAGAGTATAACTGAAGGATGAAAAATCAATATGTTCAATATGGTGTCGATCTAGATACAAATCTGAATGTAGTGAATTAAAATGTGTTAGTGAAGGTATGGACTCTACTGAGTGAACTAGTTGTGTTATGATTAGAGCTGCAACAATTCCTTGATAGACAGAACCTTAATTTCCTACAGTTTTGCTAAATGAGTCATGTAAGTCATTTTCAAAGCAACATTAGGCTCTTTTCACTTTACAGCCCGATGCTTTGAGGTTTGTTCATTCTGTCGAACTGTTTTTGTTTGGCACAGTTTTCCATTTAGATTCACCATTCATCATCATGGCTTAATTTAAACTACATCTTCCTCTTCCCAACTGTGAACAAGATTACAAGGATTATTATCTTTTGATTGTTGTTTTCTTTTATCATTAATATCAGACAAAAGTGAGAAATCGAGGTCCAGTAGGGACATCCTCAGTTTTTGTCCGGTAACCAAAATATATAAATAAATATAAAACATGTATTCAAATATAAAACAGGGAAAAGCAACAACTCGTTGTGTTTTTAGAAAATTTGAGAACCAGTGATTGTTTGATATAACAACAATTGACTGTTGGATTAATCAGCTAATCTTTTCCGGCCCTGTAATTACTTCGATCATGGTCACTGTTGCGTATTGCTGCCGCATATACTTTGAATACCAGGCTGATCGATCTGATTGGATACACCCACTGAGAGCTTATCCTGGAGGTCACCTCTCTCGTCATGTCTACTGACGAGAGAGGTGACCTCCATCCAGGCCTCCCTGATAAGATCACACAAAGTACCTGCCCTCACAGGAGTGGGAGTTTGGGTTTAGTGTAGAATGGATGTTATTTCAAGAAGAAGCCTTTGAATGATAAGTGTGCTTCAGACCGACCTCGTGTTATTGACTGCAGCTCCGTGTATGACACAGGTTCGGTTGAACAAAGCGACAGCCTGCCTCTCCCCCTCTGCACCACTGCTTCCCTGCACTCCCCTTGTTTATCAGCAGGGTGCAGCACTGCTTTTCCCCATACAGGCGCCGGGGCGAGCGGAGGGGGATGCCACAGAAACACAGAAATTGATTGCTGGAAAGGAGGATGGCAATAAATCAAGCAGGAAAGCAAATGTAGACAACGCTGTTCTTGTTTATGTCTAAACAGGCGGAATAGAATAAATGTGCTCTATTTTTCAGTCCGTTTGAAAGCAAATTTGATCGAATTTTGCATGCATTGCCAATCCCTCTGGTTAGAGCCTAATTTAAAAAAAAAAAAAAAACTGCACCCCTTGATTTATAAGCTGTGCTTTCTCTTTACACTTTGATATAATTAAATTATGTTTCTTTAAACACTGGGAATTTTCCTCTTTTCTGTGAAGTTGAATTCTTGTTCCTATTTAACATTTAATTGAGTGTCATTTGTAACCAGACTAATTAAATGTCTGGTCTCTCCATTATAGATTGCTTAGCAGACACTGTGGCACATGATCTATCTTCAGATGATACGAAATGCACCACGAAACCGATGTAATGTGGGTTATTTTCAGACAACAATGAAGATGCAACATGTTTATCTCAGTTATCGGTGATGTGTTTTTCCTCAAGCCCTTGAGTTAAATTCTCATCTCCTCCTCCCAACTTGTCCCTGTTCTTCCTCAGCCTCTGTCGTCCATATGTCCTCTATACCTCTCGTGTCCGTCTGTGTGTCCGTATGGCCGAGCTCTGGAGATGTGTGAAGGGTGCCTGGTTGTAATTGGGGCTAATGGCTCTGGCCATCTGCCTGCTCTGAGCCTGGTCACTTGTGTTCGGCTCTGCTCTGGCCTCGCTGACCAGTCGGTTGAAGGACGCTCTTCCACTTGTCCACCTGGCCCCAAGAACCAGGACAGAACAATAGCGTCCAGCTTCAGCCGCCACACAGTTGCCCTCCGCCTTTCCGAGTTTCCGATTTAAGTGAAAACATGATGCGCTTTAATCGTTTCCAGAGAATGATAAAACATGGCTGAACGTCTTCTCGAGATGCAGTGGGATCGTGTTCTCCTGCATTCTTGGTTGCTGGGCCGAATCATCAGCGGCCCGTGTCGTCTCGGTGTGAGGGTGAATGCAAAGGTGAAGCCCACTTTGTGTTTGCAGTGGCAGGGTGGAGGGGAGGCAGATGGCACACACAGGCTCTCTGCACTGAGGAGAATCACAGATAATTGGAGAGTGATGCTTAGCCGCAGCCCTGCCGATCGATGCCAATCCGCCTGCTCTAAGTCCAGGGGTTATGCTTTGCTTTTCTTTCCATACACTGCAATTAATCCAGTGTTTAGCCCAGTATGTGAAGAGTGCAGGAGAATACCAATGACCCGTTTAAGGCCTCGCTTGTCCTTAATCTTTCCCATCTCGTCCTTAAAAATGCACTGATGTCGTGTTAGATCTTTCCGTGGTGTGGGGCCGGCCTGTGCGTTTGGCCGCGCACCAACAGCAGAGTCGGAATATTCAAAGGAAATGCGCTTGGAAATCAAACACAATCACAGCACGCTCCTGTTTCTTTGACTCGCTCTTATTCCATCACATGAACAAATGCCCACAGCAGCGTCTCCTGAGACGAAATGAAAGCAGCCTCAGGCTAGTGTTAACTGGCTGAGTAAATGATAGATTTATATCCTAAATCCATTAGCAAAGCCACAGGGACCACGTAGACACCTTAAGCTGGGGACAGTGGGGGCGAGAGGGGGGCTGTGGGAGCTGGACACTAGCGTGCATGTTTATGTTTGCGTGTTGAAACATGTAAATGAAGACAGGATAAAAATGATTATTTTTGGCTCTGGTTTTTAAAGGTTTGAACGAAGCACATCCTGGATTTCCACAGTTAGTCATTCAGAATAATACACAACCCCTGAATAATTTAAAGAGGCGAGAGCTGAGCAAAGAGTTGGTGTTTCTCAGAGAAATTAATCCTCGTCTTGAATGGCTTGTGTTTCCTGCTGAAGTGGCTAATATTTTAATTAAGCCTGAGGAGGACTCTCTCTCTCTTCTCCCTGAGAGCTCGCTGATAAACTCCCTCCCCTCTGTTGATGGTAATTTAGCAGCTCCCCAGAGACACACCCAGACACACTGGGTTTGTGAGCCAGCACAGAGTCATTGTGCATGCGTGTACCCTCCTCGGCTCCCCCCCCACCCGTCCCCGTCTTTAACTTGTGCGTGCTAATTGGTGGACGTGCCGGTCGCTCCCATCGCGCAGCACAGGGTTGCTGGGCTCTCGTGACAGCGCCTGTCCACCGGCCGTCCTGCGGGGCCTCTTCACCAGCTTTAGTCAGGCCTAAGTGGGGCTCTTTGTGGGCTGTTTGTCAGGCCTAAGCGGGCTGCCACGGGGGGTCTTTGTTGCAGGGATGTAGTGCTAAATGGAGGCAGATGGCTGGGAGTTAGCCACGTGAGGCTCCGAGATGCAAAGGGCCAGAGGGGCGCGGGAGAGGGGGCCCAGTACGGCTCTGTCCCCCTCAAAGAGGGTCACAGTGGGTCATAGCCCCTGTCTGCCTCTTGTTAGCACTCTCAATGGGGACCATGTGCACCCAGATCTGCCCCTGGTCCGGTGGGACGGTATCCAAGGAAACGAGGGGTACGGAGAATTCTAGCGATGGCCCAGAGGGAGCTGGTGGGACGGGCATCCCCCATCCCAGTCCCAAGGCTCCCACACACTCATAGACACCCACAGTCCATAAAAACAGGCTCAACTCTGATTGACTGGCATGAAGGGCGTGTCTCACCCCTAATGGCTCTTTAGTCAGTTGGAATAATAGACTGTCTGTTGCTTCACTCTCTATATTTCCTGTCACATCGCTTTTCCTCCTTTGTCTCTCCCCCTAATTTAGGGTAATTACAAGGTGTGAGATGTTAGAGAATTTTCTAATGTGAGGATTTATGGGTGGAGGTGAGAAATGTGAGTTAAGTGCAAAGGTCCATGGCTGGCCAACACATTTATCTTCATTTTTAAGCTGCTTGATGTTTGTTTAACATTAGCTGTTCAATAATATAGTAGTCACTGGCTTCACTTCTGTGTTTTTATGTTAATTATGTTTGTTGAATTGAAAAAGGGAACATGTGGGTAGCAAAACAAAGTACAAATCATCAATTTTCTATACAACAAGAATATAAACACAATTTCACTAGAGTGGGGATTCATACCTCCGCCAAGGCCTAGATGAAACCAGATTTAAATTCAGCGTTTCAGATTTTTATTTGTATTTGCACCAAGTTATAATTATCAGTCTCAAAAACATGTTTTCATGAAGATCCATGAATTATTCTAATAAACACCCAACTCGCGATTTTAAAGAAAGTGAAAAAAAAATCCTAGATCCGCCTACAGGTCCAGATACTTACATAAATGTTGATTTGGGTCCACAAAATATCATTGAAACTGGTCGAGTACTCTTTAAGTAATGCTGCTAAAGAATAAAACAAGCAGATAAAAACATAACCTGCTTGGCGGAGATAACAAATGCATTATAGAAATTATTAAAGATAATGTACAAATTAGTCTCATTCTGCTTAAGTAGTGAAAAGTTAATTTCCTTGTTTTTATTTTCAAACAGCATCAGATACCTGACACCAGCCGTCATCATCAATCCGTCCACTAATGATAAATGGCTGAAATGTACTTTTCCATTTTCATGAAACCGATTTGCTTCAACCAAGATGATTTTCAAATTTTGACTTTTGCAGAGGAATCCCCCTTAAATGAGTCTGACAGGAGGATGGAAACGTATTTCGTAATTAAGTCGTGTGACATCTAACCATGATAATTATTGGTTTTAGAAATCTCTCACTGAAATGTATCCATAAATAAAAAAGAGGTGAAAGGAAATTTTTTGTGGTTCTTTCAGCATCGAATCTCTTTCCAGAAACTGTATCCGACTATACCTTGAATACAATTTGAAACTAACAATTGAGTAGCACTTAAATGGCACCTACTTATAGCACTTTGTAGTTTTGCTTTATTTTGGAAGAAATTGTACTTTCTTGATTCTTGTTGTTCTGGGTTTGTACCCTCTGGGTTGAAGGCACTTATTGTAAGTTGCTTTGGGTTGAAGCTTCTGCTAAATGTAATGTAATGTATCCCTGTTACTTAAGAAGCAGTTTTGTTGGGACCTTTTCTTTTGTAGAAGGTAATTCCTGTGAAAACTTTCCTCATTCACCATCAGGCCACAGCTCCCACAGTACATGTGCGCCCTGGAATCTGATGAATCTGATGAATCTGATGAATCTGATGTGTTCCCCTGCAGGTTTGCTGGGCGGACGGTCAGCAGTGGAGCCCTGGTCCTGGTGTCGCTGGAGACGAAGGAGTCCTCCTGTGCCCTGCTCACGGTCAACACAGAAAAGAGCGTCATGGCGTCCATGTTGCTCCGAGACCTCAAACAAGCCCTCGCCCAAGCATAGAGCACCCCCCCCCCCCCCCCCCCGCCAGGTTCTTGTTGTAAAGGTAAAGGGGGAGAAAACATAATAAAATATTTCATACATTATATTTCTGTGGTTTGGGAGGATTTAGGCGTCTGAAATCCTGAGACTGAAGAGCTAGAGCTTGAACTTCTCTGTGTGCCCACAGAGAATGAGCGATCAGCGATTCTTATTTTTCTGGTCTGTTACTTTGGAGAGGATTGTCCTGAACCACGGGAATAACTATGTGACATTCTTGAATTAAGTGTTGATCCCCTTTAAAACACACATAAGACATCATAGATGTGATATTACCTTTAAAAACGGGACACTGCCCTCAGCTTTTTCTGTTTGTCCAACTTTGTCCTTCACAAACATGACACTCCTCCGTCAAGAGAATGTCACACTTACTGGTCGTTCATCTAAAAATAATTCATACCGTTTGTGGTTCTTACCAAGGGTAAATTATATTATTACCCAGAAATATTGTGGAGCAAGAGTTCACTACATCACAACGCTACAGGCCAAGAACTCAGGCCCTGTTTATTCTCTTTACCAATCAAGATGCTCCACAAATACATCTGAAGCGTCAATGTCCGACTGTATTGATATTTGTGCCTGAGCCATTGATGAATATAGTTTTTTTAAAGCCAAGAGAAGCAGAGTAGCAGTGCCAGCCCAAGTGAACATTGTCGTGCATTTATAAGCTTTTATCAAACCAAACTAGTCTCTGTTCGTGTTATAGTTTTACATTCCAACTTTAAAACTGCCCGAAAATCACATTTGTCAAAGTGCCTTTCACATGAAAATAATGTTATTTAGAATACCAGACATATAGATTAGACTTAAAACGACAAGGTCTTTTTATTTGTATCGCATTTGCTGAACAATAAAAAAGTGAACTTACTGAACTTTTTTCTCTTTTCTCTTTTTTTCCGCTGCTGGTAACGTTTTGGGTGTGTTTAGTGTCGGTGCTGTGATGTATCATCATTTAGCTGAGTGTGGCTGAAACACAGGATCGTTAATGGTGAGCTCTGCTAAATGGCTGAAGTATAAACCAATGCACTCACTTTTACCACTAACACATTCAAAACGTGCATCTTTTGGCAGCACTTTATTTATCACACAAAGCACCGTGTGAGTCAGGTTTCAGTATCTGGGAATCAAACTGCAAACCCTCTGGTTACTGGACAACCCGCTCTACATCCTGAGCCACTGTCTTGTATCCTTTAAAAACAGCTCATGGTCCAAACTTTGTTTATTTTATTTCTCAAATCCACTGTAGATAACAATGCAAATACAAGGCTCGTGTAAATCTCATTAAATAAACCTTGTAAGTCATAATGTGTCATAAGACTCAGAGTCTGGATATGAAGTGAAGCATGCAAACTGTAGCTTTACTGTGCCTCATACTGCATGACTAACGTTACAAATACATATTCTATTTAAACCAAATAGCAAATGTGAATTTAGACATTTCAACAGTTTTATTCCTTTTGAATAGAGCAGAATTTTATTATCACAAACACAGATATGTCACCCTCAATTTCTTAAAACTGTAAAAAAATACAACCATAATTAAAGCAGTTACATCTCTTGTCTCATAACACAAAACACAAATTAACCTTTGAGTTATTTTTCACCAGATGAGCGATACCATAAGCTTCTCTAGCCACAGTGAATTCCTCCCAAGTATTACCTTTGAGTCACACAGCGACGCATACATTTTTCTGAAAATAGAAATATGATTTGCTTCTTGAAGGCATAGAGATGTGTGTGTGTCAAATCTAAACCGAAAAAAAGTTTGTTACGTGTGTTTCTATCGATGGTGCTTTCTATTATTTTTACGCTCATACGAACAAACACATTTAAAAAATAATATGAATAAATAAATCATAAATGAAATGATTTTTTGTCTTTTGTGTTAGCTACTTGTGTTAGCAACAGAATTATTTTCATCCAGATATTTAAAAAAGTCATTGAGAACAGTGAACAGATGTTGTTAAACAATGTTCCTGGCTTTAAGATGTATTGGATGTGTAACTGTCACTTGAATGTAAGGTAATACAGAACATGAAAAAAACTATCAATGACCATACTAAACTATTGTGAAATCAGTCTTATTTTTAAATACAGTATCAAATTAAAATTAAATAAAGTGCTTATGTCCTGGCTCACCAGTAAAGTATTGCCACCCCCACAAAAAACTGTCCCATGCATGGCATTAATGATTAAAAGAGATTCGATAATTCGCTGAAGAGCCAGTATAAAAGGGATTGTTCACCGAGAAATGAAAATTCACTCATTATCTACTCTACACTATGCTGATAGAGGGGTGGGTGAAGTGTTTGCGTCCCTAAAACACATCTGGAGTCTCAGGTTTAAACTTTGTCCAATACAAGCAGAATCCAATACATTTAAAGATATCGAGGACATTTAGGCTTAAACATGATGTAAATGACCTCGTTTCCAGTTGAATATGACTGTCGGGGCTTGTGGACACTTGTACGACACCACAGGAGAAGTTTAAAGGTATTTTTTGTTTTTTCTGTTTTCTTAAATTTGAAGAAGTGGTCACCATTGTCTTCAATTGTATTGCATTCTTCTGCAACGCTGTTTACCCCTGAAACTCCTACAATGTTTTGTGTACTCAAACACTTCACCCAACCTTCCATCGGCCTAGTTGGGATTAGTAGGTGAACTATCCCTTTAAGAGTTCAGCAAAGTGATAGCAGGGTTGTTTCTCAGCTGCAAACTGAAGAAGCCACGTTAATGCTGAGCAAAGTGCTGGGTCGCTCTGTAAATTAATTTAATGTTAACATTCTCTCGATGTCTGAGGACGCTGTGCAGGGAGAGTGATGAAAGGGCGTCGGCTCCACTGTCGAGTAAAGATGCTTTTAGCCGACTAAAACCTGCCCACTGCCTAAAGACACTTCTCCTGTGTTGTTCATCGCCGAGTAAAGTTGTGCAGACGTACGTGATGTGTGTTAGCGTGGAGCGAGCCGGCGGCGGAGTGTGCTCTGCGTCTGGCTGTCTTTCCTGGCTCATAAATAGCGTCTCTCTGAGGGCTGTGGTGAACACCTGTTAGCTCATCTGTCACAGGAGCTCCACTCGCATCCATCACCTCTCCCTCTGTACTCATTCCCTCAGCCAGCTGTTCCCATTACACACACACACGCACGAGCGCTGTGTCTGACCTGACACACACACACACACACACCTTCCAGAAGTGTTTACCCATTTTGCAAGCTCCTTCACAAAACCAAATCACACATGGAAATCAGTGAGTGTTCTCAAAGTAAAACACAATCTTCCACCATTTTTTTAGGCATCAAACAAACACTGACTGGTGTACGGACTGAAACAAGCCCACAGCTCCATTCAGGTGGGAACAACATCACAGAGGGAGAAGGGGGGGGGGACACAACTGTTCCCTGAGGGAGAAGGGGGAGACAAAGACAGTGCACAAGATGAATGAGTCAAAAAAATCACACTCTGAATTATAACTCAATCGAATCTTTAGCCACAGACATGAAACCCATGCGGATACAATGAGGAACGTTATTCTCTCTGATTCTCTTAGATGTCCTTCATGAATAAACCTTCATAATTCTGCTTAGAAACAGACTGACTGCTTTTAAATCCAGAATTTCCCTGAGAAGAAGAAGAAGCGTACCATTTATGCTAAAATACATGCAAAGCGTTTGAGATGTTTTTACACGTTATCTCATTTCACACTGAGCTGATTAAAAATAAAGTATAAGGACAAGCAACTTTTCCCCTGGAAAAATACTTAGAGATCCTCAGAAATGTGTTGCTCCAGATGGTTATGGAATTAAGGGACGCTTTAAAACAGTAGGCAATTTTTCTAAATTATAACCAGGGAGGGGGTGAAAGATTACCCACATATGTGATCCAGATTAGAACAGTTATGATATTTAAACACCACCACCCTTAGATAAATATATCCCTTCCAAATGGGGCTTAAATCACAGTAGGAAAGATTTTGTATATTTGTATTTCACTTATGTACTTTGGGTTTAAACCCTCTATTTTGTTGTTTGACACAAAAATGAGACAAAGTTTAAAAAAAAAAAGTACATTTCCTGATTTTCTTCTTATACACGATAACTGAAAATTGAAATTTCTCTCCAGCTCACCATCTTGAAACTCAACATAAATCTGTGTCTGTGCTGTAACTTTAGAGGCAAATGACTCTGATGTAAACAAACTCTTTAGGAGTGAATGTAGAAACTTGAATCCATCAGTTTTCTCTCATTTCATCTCTGACCAGTTTCTGCTGTCGACAACCCACCACTCACTTTACTCCCACCCGGAATCTGAAAACGCTGCACAATGTTCCACGTTGTAATTATTTTTAATTAATTATGAGCGTAAACAGAAGAACAGAGCAGCGAGTATTGAACATGTCGTGGGTAAACAACAGGACCACATAGAGTGTTGCTGATGATGGGGGGATTTCAGTTCCTCTTCTTTTCTTTTACTAATCCAGTTTTATTATCATTACTAGTTACAGAAACAACTAGAGACCAGCAGACGTATATTAACTCACGTACAGTTTGAACAGATAATAGCTTTTCTTTGTTTCACTTTAATCGCTATAGCGTATATGTAATTAGTTGAATTAGTGTCTTTTTATAGCTACATATGTTTCAAGATTGAAAAACAGGTCTGTAGATGTAAATTCTGTGGTTGTTGATAGTGTGTTTTTCCCCCCAGTGCAATGCAGCGCACGTCCTTTCCTGTATTTGAACCAGATTCAAGATTATCTAAAGGAAACAAATGCGATCGACAGGGTCAGTCACATATTTTGAAAGGTCAGGGGCGTTTGGATAAAGATAAAATTGGATTTATATTCCACGATTGGTTACTTTGCAATTTTTTTCATTGAACATTTGTATGACCACATTCATGGTCCTCTCCAGATGAAATCTAATGATTTAGGTAATCCTCTGACTTTTCACCCTCACCAGGTCACAATTTTAATTTCCCTCTTACTGGTTTGTGACCGAATACCTGCAAATACATTGTTTTAATGTATGCTAATTCGCAAATCTTAGCTAACTGGATATGATGATGCCACTGAACCGTTTCACAGTGGCCACTGACAGTATTGCAATGAAAACTTTTCTTTCAGCTCAATAAGAATTTTCCTTGAGTGAGCAGGTGCTACTTTTGAAGCCATTATTCAGTTCTTTTAATACATCTAGAACGTTAGCATGCTAACACCCCAATATAATATGGTGAACATGATGAAAAAAAATTACCCGCCAAAGTATGTTAACATTGTCGTCGTACCTTACAGCTCAAAGAATAAGTGTGTGATAGGACCTTTTATTCAAGGACCATAAAAACCTAACAGGCCCTATAGAGGCTGGTTGGTTTGTCTGTTCTGGGCCACTGTAGAAATTCCAAACAGGAATACTAAGAACAGGCAAATCCTACACACCGGACCTCTGGTAGCGTGGCCGCGTGTGTCCTTAACTTATTTCATCATCTTCATACGAGATGGTTTGTTGTTTACAGATTTTATCCTTTTAAACTTGAGAATGAAGGTAATTTTAAGAACACTCCCTTTTCATTGGGCATCTTCATACTGATAGATTCACAAAGCGTGTGTGTGTGTGTGTGTGTGTGCGTCCGTGTGTGTGTGTGTGTGTGTGTGTGTGTGTGTGTGTGTGTGTGTGTGTGTTTGCGTCCGTGTGTGTGTGTGTGTGTGTGAGTGTGTGTGAGGGATCCATCTCCTGGTGTTGGCACCTGCTATAATGGCCTTTGGGGAGGGAATGAGAGAACGGGGAGAGAAGGGGGGGGGTGGCTGTGTCTCTTCTCCCCCTTCACCACTCTCTCTCTCTCTCTCTCTTGCTCCACGTTGCTGTGCTGTGACAGCTTGATTTAATTCCCTCTCTGGGCTGCGGCACAGTGACATGATGGGCGCGCCTTCAGCCGGTCTCATCACGGCCCCTGTTTGAAGAAAGTACAGAGAGCGGATGGAGGGAAGGTTGAGGGGAGGGAGGAAGGGAGGGAGGGAGGGAGAGGGGGAAACGCCTGCCTGACCTTAGCACTGAGAACAACTTCTCATTAGCCGGCACGTCTCTGATCACAGCCCCTCGTTGGTCTGTCAGCACAGATGCAACACACCAGCTTGGAGGGCCGGTGTCAGTACACATTGTGAAGTCCTGGATTTCCTCCTTCAGTAGAGTGAGGATATGAGATTTCGATTGGATGACGCCTGTTTAATCAGGTCGGCTTCTCTCTGCTTATGGGAAACGCCTTAAGCATGACAGAGAAACTTTGGAGGGGAAAGTATTCTTGGTTTTTAGGGGGGGTGTCTTTGTCACATTACCTCATACTAACCAACCACACCCACAAAAAACTAATGTAATGCTCTAAAGATCTTCTATCTGTATTATCTGATAGAAGCGCAGGGTTCACACCTGGTCTGGATTTAAAATGCTTTCTTAGCTAATGTTAAAGGTGACGTATTATGAAAATTCCACTTTTGTAGTACTTCTACACGTTAATTTGGGTATCTGGCATGTCTACTGTCCCAAAAACTCTGAAAAAAAACAACTCCCGCGATTTGTTGTGGTTCCTCTATGTCAGAAACGATATGCTAGAGTGCGTCCAATGGGATTAGACCAGCACTCAAAACAGGTCAATCTGAGGAGGGCTGTTTCAGACAGGGTAAAAAGGGTGCAGTTTTAAATGATCCTTGTGCTATTTTGACCAAAATATGTTAGACATTTCATTAAGACCCCAAGGACCCATATCAACTCTAAAATCGTAAAATGTGCATTATATAGCCCCTTTAAGGAAAATGTGAATCTGACTTTAAAGCAAGTTTCATTACTTCTCGGCTGGAACCTTACGGTCTGTTTCAGTGGTTTGTGTCAGGCTGCTGTGGAGGATGAGTGAAACTTTTCTTATATCTCTAATTTGGGTGAACTGACCCTTTAAACTGGGAGATTAAAAAGTGACATTTTAACTGCACGCAGACTGATTTCTTCTTCAAATCTGACTCATTTCACTACTAACTGACACAGTTAATCCTCATAGCAACACTTATCTCCCCTTGGCAACACACCTCACTCACAACACGGACCTGCACGATGACGGGAAAATACACGACATCTGAGATGAGAAACGGAATCACATCTGCACAAATACCATTTCTTCCCCCCAAAAACAATCACGGTGTAACTCCAGCAGACCCATGGGAGCAGTAATTGTGGTGATTATGCTTAAAACGATGCTTTACAACTATTCCTGCAGTCTCCTATTGTAATTATATTTTGTTTTTTTCCTCCTCTGAAGTTTCTGTTAAATGCTTCTTTGGAGCAGGGACACTAATGGCTACATGTTTCCCCACTGAAATGTTCAATCAGCCGATGATTAGGGGGACAGACACATTCGGTTCTGCTGATTTGATTTCTCACTTTCCTTTTTTGCTGTCCCACATTTATCAATCTGCAGTCCAGAGGAGATGAGGAGGGAGCGGTATCACACTGAAACACTCTTTCATTTGAATGCTCTGATTCAGAGGTTAAAGCACCAAAGCATTCAATAGATGTTTCCAAGTGAAATTATAACAAACAAACCGTTGTATCCTCACTGATATTTGGCAAGAATGAATATTAAAACAACCATTAGCATCTTATAGCTGTAAATGGATCTTTTATAGACATCAAATTCTTTAAAAAATAGCTTTTTGAGTACTGTGGCTTTACAGGTTTATGCACTGCTCGAGTTTGCGCTTCCACTCAGAGAGCAAGGGAAAACGAATCATTGCAAATTCTTTGAAAGGCCGTGCTTTGACAACATTGTTTACCTCCCATTTCCGTGTGTCCTTTTTGAAAAGACGCAGCGGTTCTCCGAGGGCCGTCTTGCAGGTGCATCCAACAATTGACTCATGCTTATGTTTGTCCTCGAGTGGAAGCATGCACAAAAGAAAACAGAGCATTTTATGGTCAGTCGACAAGAACAAAAACCCACCAGCCCTTAATTAACATTTGATTGCACTTTAAAAACCACTCAAGTGCATTAAAAAGTGATCACACAGTCAAGATGGAGATTGGCTTCATTAATAGTGACTAGGAGGTAACAATGTGTGTTTGTGTGTGTGTGTGTGTGTGTTCACAGAGGTAAACACATTTTGCAGCCACCTCTTCTCCACCCACAGCCCCTGATTTATTTGCGATCCAGCTGCAGGGCTGTTGACAGGTTAAAATGAGTTAATATAAGTTAATAAGTTAAAAGGGGTGAGGAGAAGGTGAGTGCTGATAAGTGCTCCGCTGTCCTATTCGCCACCAATTTGCCCCCATAAAGGCGTGCACTAAAACAGACTCCCTCTGACATAGTGGCATATTAGCGGTGCAAAACACACATAAACCACAGTGATTCACGCACACAAAAGCCCCTCGCCAAGTCTCTCCACGCTCCTAATGAAGACCTGTATGTGACAGCGAGTGCACAATAAAGACCCAGAGTACCCGGGCCTCTCCGCCCGCAAACACTTTGCATCCGCGCCAGCCTCCGTCCTCTCAGCGATTGTAAAAAGCCACAGAGTGCCTCGGTGTTTGTCCATGTTTCTCTCCTGAATGAATGTTATCTTCATTCAAGGAATTAACTTGCATTTAGAAAACAGAATCTGCCTCTTTTCCCTTTTCATCATTTGCATCCTCGCCACCGCCGCTTCCGCTTGTTACATGCTACTTTATGTTTGCATGTGTTTCTGCACTTTAAGAACATATTACTAATGCCACATGATTCATAATCATTAGAGCTGCAGGGGTTCGACTGAACTTTAGAAATTGACTAATTATTTTTTCATAAAAACCAGACAAACTGAAGCTGCTGACCTGTTTCTGCAGGACTTGATATTTTACAGTCACACGTGACTCCAGACAAACTGCTCTGTGAGTGTATTTGAATATCGTCAGCATATATAAAATGGGATTGGAAGTTTTATGACTTCAACCAGACCTGTGTAGCAACTGCAAGGATTAGTTAATGGACACAGCATTAACAGGCAGATTTTGATAATTGATTAACAATTTCAGTGATTTTTAAGCGAAATTTCAGAACACAGTGTTTTCATTAGTGAGGAATTGCTGACTTTCTTCATCTTGTGTTATAAAAAACTGAATATCTTTTGGTTTTAGAGGGTTGGTCATATTAGACAAGACATTTAAGGCGTTGAGCTTTAGGAAATTTTGATTGTATTTTGTGATGAAGAAGCAACACACACACACATCGCTACTCAACAAAGAACATATTATACAATGTTTCAGTGTCAAGTATCATCCACCTGAAGAAGGTCTTTGACTGAAACTTTGTGAAATGTCAACATAAACCTTTTCTTTTAAGTTCATATGAGCAAACATAAATGCTTGTACTTTATATTGTTTGGGCTTTAATCTATACTATATAGATTAATTATCAGCTTGATCAGTAATGACATAAATCATTAGTTATCTTTAGTATAACCATTACTCAATCCTTAATGTAGAGTTTGCATTTGTATAAGGTTGTTTTGAATCTATTCTGATTTAATATTGTATCTTATACGAAATATTGTATTCACTTAATAATATAGTATTTCTGGAAATGACATCTACATGAAATGACATCCGGAGAGTCTCATGTAAAATTTCTGAGTCAAAACACATCCACACCAACCAACACACTCTTATATCAGTGTGGCATTAAGTTGGTGTGGTGTTGGATTTTACTGACAGGATCACTTAGCTTTTGTCTATCAAACTTATTGTGAGATCAGTAAACAAATCTTTATAAGATATTTTCTCCATGAATGCAGAAATGATATCTAAATATACTGACAAGTCATTAATCAAATTAAAGTTTAAGAGGTTCAGAGTGAATGGGGCCACCTCTTCTATTTTCAAAGTTTAAGTCAAATACTGGAGGTCGACATGATGACAAACGTGTCAGGTTGTGTCAACAAGGACAGAAATGTCCGATGTGTTGTTTCAAATCTGATTTTTAGAAGCTGTCTTAGTAAAGATTATATCAGATTACATTAGATTACATTAGATTACATAAAATTGGATTAGATGAGTTTAGATTAGATTCCTTTTTGGACAAAATAACAAATACACCCTCTTTGTCATTCAGTACAACAACACAATACTTTTAACATCAGTTCAGTGTCAACAAATAGTGTTGTTAGCCGAGCCGAAACCAGTTGAACATTCTTTCAGATAATCGATTGTTTGTCATTTATGGAGGAAAAATGACAAACACTGGCAGGTTCCAGTGAGGATTTGCTGATTATTTTATGTGATGGAATAAGTGCTCAGACCTTTAAGTTAAACTATACCAAGATGTAAAATATACTCTTTAACAACAATCCATCAAAACTCCATAAGTAAAAATATGCATTATCAGCTAAATGTACATAAAGTGTCAAAGAAACAGTATTTGTTTTGCAGTAAAATGGGCCCTCTGGCTGATTTATGCTTATATTTTACCTTATTAGATTGCAAATTTGAATGCATCAGTGCTTCATCCTTCACTGTTCCTACTTGATATTTCATATAGGTGTTCAGTTGTTCAGATTGGGCCAGGCCCCTCCAGAGGATAAGAGAAGATGGAAGATAAATGTTTTTATCTCTTTTCTTTGACTGCTTGGGCCACAACAGATTATTTGAAGGAAATAGTCTGAGAGGTTTACAGAGGAAATCAACTCACTTCTAAAACAGGACAAGGAGGTTTTATCTATATGGTTATGTTTTCACCCGTGTCCATTCATTTGTTGGATGGTTTGTTTGTTTGGCAGCAGGAGATTACAAAAAACAACTGAAACCATGAAACTTGGTGTAAGGATGGGTCAGAGCATCTCACATTAAATTTTGGGGAGGATCTGGATCAAGGGGCGGATCAATCATCATTTTACATTTTTCAACATTTTCCCAGGGATTCATTTATCGATCTCGATAAAAGCAATCAGACATATTAGGCAGACTGATTTTTGTGAGTGTGTGAAATACAACCAGAACCACTGGTTTACTCTATAAAAGTGAGTTGTATTCTATAGACCTGCAAAACTAATCTGAAATGTTGGTATAGATGTCAGATGATTTTAAAAGGCAGTAGGCCTATGGTAAAAAAATAAAGCACTTTGAGAAAATTGAATCACGTCGAGCTTTGGGAATTTGTGATATTTGTCTGACACCATTATTGAATAATAATCCACATATAACTAAGCAATAACTCTATTTCTCATTTGAATACCTAAGGTAAGGTGTGAAGACTTCATGTTTATGCAAATTTAGGAAACGTGGTTTGCACATGTCTGGTTTGTCTTTAGACCACATGGCATCAGACAGTGGACGGTGAGACTCCTCCATGGTGCAGACTGTGTCCCAGGCGGTCCTCAGCATCCTCCTCCACACATTAATGTTTTCACATTGGTCCACTCATTTGTTGGTTGGTTTGTTTGTTTGGCAGCAGGAGTTTACACAAAACAACTGAAACCATGAAACTTGGTGTAAGGATGCAGAATGGGTCAGAGAATATCACATTCAATTTTGGTGAGGATCTGGATCAAGGGGCGGATCAATCATCATTTTATAAGTTTTCATTTTTCAACATTTTCCCAGGGATTCATTTATCGATCTCGATGAAAACAATCAGACATATTTAGCAGACTGATTCGTGTGAGTGTGTGAAATATAACCAGAACCACTGGTTTACTCTATAAAAGTGAGTTGTGAGTTGTATTCTATAGACCTGCAAAACTAATCTGAAATGTTGGTATAGATGGTAAAAAATAAAGCACTTTGAGAAAATGAATCACGTTGAGCTTTGGGAATTTGTGATATTTGTCTGACACATCATTGAATAATAATCCACATATAACTAAGCAATAACTGTATTTCTCATTTGAATAGGTAAGGTGTGAAGACTTCATGTTTATGCGAATTTAGGAAACGTGGTTTGCACATGTCTGGTTTGTCTTTAGACCACATGGCATCAGACAGTGAACGGTGAGACTCCTCCCTGGCGCAGGTTGTGTCCCAGTTGGTCCTCAGCATCCTCCTCCACACTCTGAACTGTTACAATCTTCTTCCTGTAGCGGCCTCTCATCTCAATGCTAATTTGCTCTTTAAAAATCCTCCTCTTTCCTGAAATCACAGATGTAGGGAGCATCAAACCTCCCTTTCTCCAGCAGGCCCGGACGGTCCCTTAATTAACCCTGGTCTCCGATTTTAAATGCGCATCTCATTTCCACGCACAGGCAGCTCCTCTTTAGCGGAGAGAGGAGGACGATGGGATGGAGGGGGGGTGTGTCGGTGTCAGTGTGTAGCAACCCCAATTCTCCTTCTAAATCCAGCATCTAATCCCCTGGGTGGGGGGGAGCTTTCAGGGGGCGGATCCATGGGTCGGCCCGAGTCACTTTTGGGGAGTTAAATGCTTTGGAACGATCCTTTTGTTTGCGCCACGCACACAGCGGCGATCTGGCGAGGCGGCTTCAATAGAAAGTGACTGGCCTTTAATTGGAGTGGTCGGTGAGCAGTTGTCATATGGAACTATTTGAATAGAGATCGTGTGCAGCACTTCAACGCAAATCCACTGGCGGCCGCCGCGGAGGGTTGGAGGGCAGCGGAGGGAAACTCATGGATTAGATAAATGGACTCAATCAGCCAATTAGCACTTTAACCGGCTCCGGGAACCTGCTGGTTAACATTTGAAAGGACTTCCAAGGCCTGGCCCACTCGTGCGGCCACCTTTGTCCCCGGCCTTAATAACAGATGTGTCATAATACATGGGATTACACCAGAGGAGGTGGTAATCTTGTTAGGTTTAGGATTACAAACTGGGATCGTGTTGGGTTGTTGGGAGAGTTGTGTTCCCTCCCCGCGGGCTGAAGTTGCTGAGTGTTTGGATGACAAGGTTACACGCTGCATTTGAGGATGTAACATTGAGTTTAACGACACTTTGATTGTATTTTGTGATGAAGACGCAACACACACACACATCGCTGCTCAACAAAGAACAAATATGTTTCAGTATCATCCAAATGAAGAAGGTCTTTGACTGAAACTTTGTGAAATGTCAACATAAACCTTTTCTTTTAAGTTCCTATGAGCAAACATAAATGCTTGTACTTTATATTGTTTGGACTTTGATCTACTATATAGATTAATTATCAGCTTGATCAGTAATGACATAAATCATTAGTTATCTTTAGTAAAACCATAACTCAATCTTTAATGTAGAGTTTGCATTTGTTTAAGGTCGTTTTGAATCTTGATTTGATATTGTATCTTATACGAAATATTGTATTCACTTAATAATATAGTATTTCTGGATATTACATCTACATGAAGTTGCTGAGTGTTTGGATGAGTGACACTTGTTCCTTTTTGTTTCATCTCTCATTGGAGATGATTTTACATCTGCATCGCCGGCTGACAAGGTTACATTACATTTGAGGATGTAACATTGAGCTTTAGGACACTTTGATTGTATTTTGTGATGAAGACGCAACACACACACACATCACTGCTCAACAAAGAACATATTATACAATGTTTCAGTGTCAAGTATCATCCAAATGAAGAAGGTCTTTGACTGAAACTTTGTAAAATGTCAACATAAACCTTTTCTTTTAAGTTCCTATGAGCAAACATAAATGCTTGTACATAGATTAATTATTAGCTTGATCAGTAATGACATAAATCATTAGTTATCTTTAGTAAAACCATAACTCAATCCTTAATGTAGAGTTTGCATTTGTATAAGGTTGTTTTGAATCTTGATTTGATATTGTATCTTATACGAAATATTGCATTCCCTTAATAATATAGTATTTCTGGATATTACATCTACATGAAGTTGCTGAGTGTTGGGATGAGTGTCACTTGTTCCATTTTGTTTCATCTCTCATCTCTCACATCCGCGTCGCCGGCTGACAAGGTTACACGCTGCATTTGTTTGGGGTTTGGCACGCGTAATCACGGCGCTTCCCATTGTGTGATTTATGTGCGCCGTCCAAACCGCGCGCCATGATCACAGGCCCCGTGCGTGGATGTGTGCGGTGCAGGCGCGCGGCCCCGGGAGTAAATGGGCGTTTTATTTATCACCGGTGCAACAGCCCCCCTGGAGCGGAAGAGCGCCCTCCTAAATTGAAATATGACGGAGTTTACTCTCGTGATTAGGGCTCTGTGCGCCGCGCTCAGCCCGAGGCTCTGATCCACCGGAGAGCTGCTGACACCTAATTGCGTCTGGATGAATGTGGCCCGGGACTGACAGCAGCGCGGAGCCACGTCACCGCGGCAGCGAAGACAATGTGCCGCTGAATTTTTATGAGCTCTTAAAGCAAACAAAGCACGAACCACTCATTGGATCTATTTACATTATTTATTTACATATATACACAACAATGGATTCATATTGGTGCAGGTGGGAGCAGCTTCTCAGCCATGGCAAGATTAACAGTGTCACTTTTGGTTTCATGGCTGATTTGGTGGTTAGATCATCACATGTGTATATTTCAACTCATACAAGGATTTATAATAGATATAAACATAACATCTCATACAGTATCAAAGTTATGTGAATCAAAAGACACTTTTTCCATAAAATTGTTTTAGTATATTTATCATGTAGTCATTGGTTGCATTTGATGTTCAGCTCATTCAAAAATTGCCACAAAAAAAATTGAACCATCACTTAAATAACTGCTAATGATATCATTCATAAAACTAAGATAAACAATATGAAATTTGGGCAAATATTTATATTCTTAAAAAAGTTGCACAATGTTATTAAACTGTACAAAAGCAAAACATATTTAGGATGACAGATAGAAAGGATAAATTCAGCCGCTGTGCCAATGTGCCAATGTGCCGCTGTATATATGAGCTCTAAAAGCAAACAAAGCATGAACCACTCATTGGATCTATTTACATTATTTATTTACATATATACACAACAATGGATTCATATTGATGCAGGTGGGAGCAGCTTCTTAGCCATGGCAAAATTAAAAGTGTCACTTTTGGTTTCATGGCTCATTTAAAAACTACTAATGATCACATTCATAAATTAAAACAATATTTATATTCTTAAAAAATGTGCACAATGTTGTTAAACTGTACAAAATGAAAAGCATATTTATGATGACAGATAGAAAGGATAAATAACTTAACATAGTGATAGAAGACATATATATATGGTCAGGTATAGAATAACATTGATATCCATAGGATTTTATATTCCTTTTAATAACCTTCCATCACTTCTTAACATCAGTGTTGAGGCTGTTTCTGTCCTTCTCCAGGAGACACAGACTCTTTATTAAAGAATAATTAACCAACTAATTCTTCATTATTTAGTTGGAAACACCTGACAGTCATCTGTTGGTTTAGTTGGGAACTCTGTCCTCTGCATTTGATTCTTGTTGCAGGGGACGGTTCCACAGTCAACTGGGCCTGTGTCCTACAAGCCTCAGCAGGAGCTCAGTGATGGAAAGCTGTTAGTCAGGAGTTAGTATTGTATGATATATAAAGCTAATGTCAGGTTTATTGACAACTGGTTTAATATCTAAACACTTGAATAAAAAGGCGATAACTGAGTTGGCGTTTAAAGCCATAAATGGATTATATAATTAAAACCTGAACTATTAAAAAGAGACAAACTAACAAAAAAGAACCTGGGGAATAAACAATTTTGTGCAATAATACAAACTATAGATCTTCAGATATATTTATGTCCTGTATACCTTTATATGTTTGCACAGAGAGAAACTTTATTTCAATCCCATCTGTCCTGTATTAGAATTGACAATAAAGTTGACTTTGACATACTTTGAACTATATGAAAAGTTTAAATTGATTAAATTCAGTAAAAGGACGCTAAAGAGAAGCAGAAGTGCTCAAAACCATCAGGGACAAAAGGCAATCTGGAGGTTTGTTGAATTTTCATGGTTGCACTCATCGCTGTGGACAGTAAAAAACATTTTCAGTTTCTTTAAACATATCAGTAGCATCATTGTTTTGCAGCCAGCAGCCTATAACTCTTTCATCTCCTTCACACATCATCGTTCCTCACTTGGTGTAAAAGTCATTTGTGAACCTGATGAGAGATTAAAGATGAATTTTATATTAAATGATCCTGTTGAATGATTAAAGTTTGGGTTGACAGGACTGAATGTGTCAGATGAGAAGTTAACAAATCTAAGATGAGATGAAACTTAAGTGACTGCAATTTGAATAACAGTGAATTTAAAAAACAAGATCAACTTACTTATCCTTTCAATAAATAACCATTTTATTTGTATCCCTCTAATTGGTAGATTTTCTTTCAATTAATCCACTAATGGTGTATAAAATGAAATCCAGAAAATATTGTTTAAATTTGATCACTGTTTGCCCACAATTATATTGTTGATGTTTTTTCAGCCACAATCGAAAATCTTAAGATTTAAATTTCATCAGAATATTAAATTGAAAATATTCATTAATAAAAATCCTCACATTTGAGAAGCTTCAGATTGATTCATACTCGATTTTGGCACGACTGTTTAATAAGTGACTGAAACAATAAGCAGCATTAATCCTCAAATGCTGCTTTGTCCTCAAGTGAAGGTTCCTTTTTATCCTAAAATAGCAAAAGATGTGGTGTTTTCCACTGATTTGTACTATAATAATTGTGTGTATTACCAGTATTGTTAGTGTACATATTTAAAAAGGATTCAGATCAAAAACCACTTTCCCAATCATAAATTAGCACGAAACTCAAGTGACATGCTGCATTTAATATTTAACAGCACAGTACATCGAAGAAAATGATGCAAATGAGAATGGCAATTGCATTATAAAATAAATAATACAATATATAATACAATTTAATGACTTAAAAAGTCTGAAGTACTGAAATAATGCACTAACGCAATGCTGTCTTTCTTTGATGCTGGTGTTTTTCTATATTTTCTCATCAACAAATGCCATGAAAATACTGAAACCAAGAATGTGACAAACAGTTCCTTCTAAAGACACAAATCTTTAAAAACTGGAGAAAAAAAGGTTGATAAACTTGACCCCAACTGTGTTTAAGGGGCTCTGAGTGTGCCTATATGTAGGATTGATGGTGTCAGTGTTCATGGAAGTTGACCAGTGCAACCCTGTGGCACAGTGATGTGTTTTTAACAGTTAGTGGAGCTCTGAGACGCAGAAGATTGAAGAGAAACTACCTTAACCAGCAATGAATAAACAATAAGCAAAGAAAACCTGCACCTCCTCTGTTCCACCGGACTAACTTCTCTTTGAGCGCCCAAAGGCTCATGGGAAGTCAAGCCTTCCATTACCTGTAAATGCAAAAGGTAAAGTTGTGTTATGAAAAGAAAGACCCCCACCCCATCTCCATCCCTCGTCTCCAGCGGGCCGAGACCCCCTTAACCTGAACCAATACATGTGCACATGTGTGTGTGTTTGTGCGTGAGGCACCGGGCGAGCGGCCCTGGAGGAGCTCACCTGAGCGTTACCGTACAAACCCGCCACAAAGCAGCGGCAGCCTGTGACCTTTCCTATAATTCATCACACGGCGAGCTGACAGAGGGGCCCTTCACAGGCCGATAATTTGATTACTACAACATCTGTAACATCAATAATGTCCGATGAGATTGTTTTGCGCAACCAAACATGCAGAGGCCATAAAGGATTGTTGTGGCGGGTATGGGAGGGGGAGGGCGTGCGTGTGCGCGTGTGTGTGTCGTGACATTTAACCGCGAGCAGTCAGCGTGGCACCAAGAGAGGAGGGTGATGCTCACACTGATGAGGTGGATAATGGTGGTTTTGGAATCACTTTTACGCACGGGTTTAAAGGACGCATGCGTAAAAGGAGAGGGACACCTGTGCACTGATTTGTGGGAACATTGGGCTGTGGGAACATAGGGCTGTGGGAACATTGGGCTGTGGGAACATAGGGCTGACCCCTCCGAATCAGCCAAACAAAATGACTGCGGACAGCTCCGTGGCCTCATTACGCACACGTCCGTGTTCCTGCAGAAACGTTGGCGTGCATGCGTGCGTGTTATGTCACAGAAGTGGTGTTTGAGAGAGGGAGAGAGGTTGTGGGATATAAATGTTTTGCTTAACCAGAGGAAACACTGTCCCCGCTAACCGATCGTCGAATCCATTAAGCTAATTTATTAAATGCAATTTGCCGTGTGTCATTGAGCTGAGTAATGCTGCCGGGGGGGGCCGGGCTGGGGGCGGGGCCACTGGGCGGGACAGCGGGGACACGCGGCCCTGACACGCGGAATTAGAGAGGAATTAAGAGACTCGTTGAAGAGGCTGTTCCAGGATGAACAGAGCAGCCATCACCCAGAGAGAGAGAGAGACGGACA